>NC_043007.1:66280350-66295350 GCF_006345805.1 Octopus sinensis | reverse complement strand
TTGTTGCTGATATTTACAAATCTTTGATGAGAGATTTTATATTTTCATATTTTGGATATTTTAACAGTTCCTCCACTTTTCTTGAAACAAGGATAGGCATTATATGTATGTATGTATGTATGTATGTATGTATGTATGTATGTATGTAGTATGTATGTATGTATATATATATATATATATATATATATATATATATATATATATATATATATATATATATATATAATATATATATATATATATATATTATATATATCAAATGAAATAAAAAACAGAACACAAAGGATGTCGCGGTACACTGTTTCGAGCTTTATAAAACAAACATATTCTTACATCAATGTATAATCAACATAACAGATAGTTTAAAGCCCTCCTCAGCCGCATGAAATTGCTACACCAAAGATTTGTATCACATTATGAAAGGTCTGAGAAAGAACATTTGGTATTATTTATAATGGTGGGTAAACTGAGTATCACTGAGAAAGCATGTTTGTAAATCTTCATTATCAAATAGGTGTACAGGGTATTATTGGACTCCAAAAATCCGTCCATACCGTTTTCTCACTCAATATAGAGTGAATACTGCACCCTATATAATAAAAAGTTATTTGTTAAAACAGTATTTCAACGGAGAGGAAAAAACATGGGGTCAGCTGAACTTGTTTCAAAGAACTAAGTTCACTCTTTAACTATTCCTGGAAACACTGCTTACAACCTACTATTTTAAAATTCGTCAGTTAATCGAATAAACAGAAATATTATTTAACTAAATCAGTTAAACTAAAAAACTCCGAACGTGCAAATATTTTATTAATGTAACTGCCAAGAATGCGTTTATATACATTATGTCTAATCAATTAGTTATAGAGAGTTTATCAATAATGTTTTCAATGATACTCGTTTGTTGATGAAATCCCAATATAGAATTGACAATCGTATGATCGATACGTCTTTCTGTGTTCACGAATATATAAATTTATTATATTCATATACAGACAAGACGTTTACATTTGTCTGTTACATACAGTGCTTGCTAAAGTCTATAGATATATGCTAAAGCCTCGACTGTATCATCTCTATACCAACGACGAAGCATATAAGCGCATGGGAAATTTCTCACAGATATGTGTAAGTGTGTATGTGAATGTGTAAGAATGTGTGTGTGTGTGTGTTCGTGTGTGCCTGCGTGTGTGTTCGTGTGTGTGTGCGCGCGCGTGTGTGTGCATTCTTTTAGTCGAGTTAGTCTTGCTGCTTTGAGTTTCGTTTGTGGGTGCACAGAACCTTCAGGTAGTCAGAGCAATTGTCAGTTAGTAGACAACTTCGAGTATGCAGAGACTATTTGGTTAAAGAGATGGAGAAACACCCAAATACCAACTCTTTGAAGAAAATAGCTGTGCCTTTCAGAGCACTATACATAAAAATGTTTATGACAAAAAAAAAAATGAATAAATAATACAAAATGTAGTGTATTAAAGTGTACGAAATGGAAGGACATGCAACCATTCCAGACAGACGTTATCAACCTCACAAAAGAAGTAAAACTTTATAAACAAACCACGATGCCAACGTGAGATAAAAGAATATCTCCCCTTTAGAAATTCCAGTAATCTATTTTTACGCGCCGAAAAAACAGAAGACATGAATGAACTAGAAAGAAAACATAAGAATAATACATACATATATATATATATATATATATATATATATATATATGTATACATGCATATCCATGTACAAACATGTATATATATATATATATATATATATATATATATATATATATATATATATATATACATATACATATATATATATATATATATATATATATATATATATATATATATTATATATATATAAATATACGGGAAGCTTTATGAAAATAACAAAGACGAAGGCAGGTGGAAAACAAACGAACATTTGTATAGTATGGCGCTCAGGAAATGTAAATAAACAAGTCTTTAACGTTTCGAGCCTACGCTCTTCAACAGAAAGATACCAGAGAGAGAAACACACAGAAAGAAGGAGAGAAAAAAATGGTGCAGTAGCTAACGAATCCAATGGCGATCTGATTTCGGGCAGAGGTCAAAGATCAAACTTGAGACGCGAGAGCGAAATAAGGGGAGATAATAGGGTTGATAAAAGGGTGAGGGACCAGCTAATAGTGCGTAGGAGGGGTCTGGATGTGTGTATGTATAGGGTTGGTGTATGTATTAGTATGTATAAGGGTGTGTGTGGTGTGTGTGTGTATGAGAGAGTATTAGTGCGTAGGATTGGTCTGGACGTGCGTATGTATGGGGTTGGTGTATGTATTAGTATGTATTAGTACGTATTAGGTATGTATAAGTGTGTGTGTGTGTGTATGAGAGAGTATAAGGGCGTATGCGGGGTCTGGACGTGTGTATGTATAGGGTTGGTGTATGTATTAGTATGTACTAGTATGTATTAGTACGTATTAGTATGTAGTATTAGTTGGTGTGTGTATTAGTATGGCACATCATATGTGATGTGATGTGTAAAGTCATGTGGTGTAGTGAGGAGAAGAGGGGAGGGGGAGAAGAGGGGGAGAGAAGGGGAGGGGAAGAAGAGGGGGAGGAGAGGGGAATAGGAGAGGATGGGGGAGGAGGGGATAAGAAGGAAAGAGGGAGAGGGGGAGAGAGAAGGGGAGAGAGGAGTGAGGGAGCAGAGGGAAGGGGAAGAGGGAGGGAGAAAGAGGAAGAAGGGAAGGGGAGTAGGGGTGAAAGGATGAAGGACTGAAGAAGTAGGGTCGGGGAAAGGATAGGTGAGGAGGGGGAGAGGGGAGTAGATGAGAGTTGAGACGAAATGGCGTATAAAAGAGAAGAGGAAGATTATTCCTGTTCACACGGCGCAAACGGGAATCCGGATGGCCTCTGTGTAAGGACCAACCGAACACAGATAGGTGTTGCAAGGAGTGACCGGTGGAGCGGAAATGGCGTGAGACCGGTGTGTCGTTCGCAAGGTGGATGTCACGAAGGTGTTCCGCGAACCGGCCAGCCAGCGGCGTCCCGTTTGTCCGATGTACAAGGAATTGCAGAGAGAGCAAGAGATGCAATAGATAATATTGCTGGAGTGCAGGTGAAGGAGTGGATGATGGGATAGGGTCGATGGTGGGTGCTAATGAGGCGGGTGGTGTTGGAGAGGTAAGGGCAAGTGCGGCAACGTGGGCGGGAGCAGGGGAACGAGCCGGTTGGGAGGTAGGGTCAGGGAAGGAGCTATGGACCAAAAGGTCTCGAAGGTTGTGGGCTCGTTTGAAAGAGGGGAGGGGTCGGTTAGGGAAGGTGTGAGTGGACGGGTCGGACTGGAGATGACGGAAAGCTCGAAGAATGGTGCGTTGGAGACGTAGGGTCGTGGGGTGGTAAGTGAGGGGGGAAAAGGGAGGCGGGAGACTACAGGGTGGGTTCGGGAGAGAGAGCAGATACACGGTCCACGGACCGTGCTCTGGCAAGGGCGGTGTGGATAGTGGTGAGGGGGTATCCACGTAGGGTGAAGTGGTGAGCCATACGTTTGAGACTGAGTCTCAAAGTCATGGTCGTCACTACAAGCCTACGTAGACGGAGGAATTGGGAATAGGGGATGGAAAGCTTGGTGTGTTCTGGGTGGGAGGAAGAGAAGTTTAGGTATGAGTGTGAGTCTGTGTGTTTGTAGTGAATGGAGGTGGTAAGAGTGGAGTGAAGAATGCTAACCGAAATGTCGAGAAGGAGACAGAGGTGTTGGAGATAGTGGAAGTGAAGTGGAGGGCTGGATGGAAAGATTGGACGAAAGAGAGGAGGAATCTAGATGTTCGCGGGAGAGTGAGGTGGCACCGATAATGTCGTCAATGTAACGACCATATAGTTCAGGAGTGGGACCAGTGAAATTAGAGAATATTTGGGCCTCAACATAGCCAACGAACAGGTTCGCATAGTTGGGGCCCATTCGCGTTCCCATGGCCACTCCCGAGACCTGATGGTAGAACTCGCCCGCGAACGAGAAGCAGTTCAGAGTAAGGACAAGTTCGGCCAGACGAATGAGTGTGGAGGTGTCAGGTACAGGGTTAGAGCGGAGGTCAAGAAAGTGTCGAAGGCCTGCAGTCCTTCGTGGTGAGGGATAACAGTATAGAGGCTTTGATGTCCATAGTAAAAAGGATTTTGGAGGAGCCGGAGGAAATGAGAAAGAGTTGAAAAGCCGGAGAGCATGGTTGGTATCGTGGATGTGGAGGGAAGAGATGCCACTAGGGGGGCAAGGACACGGTCGAGGTATTTAGATGAGCTCCGTGGGGCAGTTACAGAGGCGGACGATGGGGCGGCCAGGGTTGTTGGGTTTGTGGATTTTGGGGAGGAAGTAAATGGTGGGGGTACGTGGGGTTCGCACAATTAGGTTGATGCTGGTGCGGGGGAGACGGGAGGACGATATATATATATATATAATATATATATATATATATATATATATATGTATGTATGTATGTATTATATATATATATATATATATATAGATATATATATATATAATATAGATACATACCTAATGGCGGTGCCCCAGCATGGCCACAGCTCATAAGCTGAAACTAGAATCAATCAATCATGGCATACAGACAGACAAACCATTTCAAAATGTAAGATTCTACTTCAAAAAAAATATAACTTTTGTGAACTATATCAGATATTTTTTGATGTTGTTTCTAATACTGACTACATCATAAATTTATGTGCGTATGTATATGTATGTAGACAGACAAAAATTATATATATATATATATGTATATACATATACATATACATATACATATACATATATATATTATATATATATATATATAATATGTATATATATATATATATATATATATATATATATAATATATATATATATAAAACGCAAAACAATTGAGATTCAGATGAATTAGGTACTTAAATTGAAGCACCAAAAATTAGTGTATTGACCGCACAACTTCAAAATAAGGTGAATAAAATCAAAATAAGCAACAGGATATCCAGAGGTGATGCAGTACGAGCGCTTGAAACGGTCGTACTGCATCACCTCTGGATATCTTGTTGCTTATTTTGATTTAATATATGTATATATATATATGTCACTTTGATCACTTTGACCGACCACTCCGTCAGGCGTCCATTTGACACCGCTGGTCACAGCACGCTGTCCACTCCTCTCTGGATCGCGCCTTTCTCATCCACGTGATCCCAATCGTCCTCTTGAAATCGTCACTCCACCGATAATATATTATTATTTATTTATTTATGCCCCCCTTTTCAAGTTTAGCCAGTCTCGTGGGCCCGGTTTCCCGGTTTCTGTGGCGTATGCTGCCCTAACCACTGGGCCATTGCATCTCCATATATATATATATATATGTGTGTGTGTGTGTGTGTGTGTGTGTGTGTGTGTGTGCGTGCGCGCGCGCGTGTGTGTGTATATATATTTCTTTACTACCCACAAGGGGCTAAACATAGAGGGGACAAACAAGGACAGACAAACGGATTAAGTCGATTACATCGACCCCAGTACGCAACTGGTACTTTATTTATCGACCCCGAAAGGGATGAAAAGCAAAGTCGACCTCGGCGTAATTTGAACTCGCAACGTAACGGCAGACGAAATACCGCTAAGCATTTCGCCCGACGTGCAAACGTTTCTGCCAGCTCGCTCGCCGTGTGTGTGTATATAATGTATGAGTTTGTATGCTCACGGGCCAGTAGAGGATGTCCTTAAGATATGAAAACCGATACTCTACTCATAATTTTATGTTGAAATGAGCTGTTCAAGACTGCCCGGAAAATCCATATTTCATAGACGTTAACAGCCCAACGCGTGGTGAAACTGTGAATAGAATGCTAGCATTTTATATAATATACTGATCTATGCACTTTGACCAGAGTGGTGAGTACTTGCACTGCGTAACATATGCGTTCAATATGTTTCATGACTCTTACACTACGATAGCATGTGTGTTTCTGTAAGTAAGCCTGTTTGTTTGTGTATGAGTGCTTGTTTGTGTCTGTGTTTATGTATGTATGAAGGGAATCATTTTGTATATGAATGAATGTATGTATGTATTTATAACTTATCGAGTAATGAGCATAACTAGATAACGCACGAAATGTATAATTAATTTTGACATTTGAAGCCCCAAACTCAAAATAGCACTAATGTAATAAAGCAGTAAGAGAAGAGGCACCAGTAGATTATTCAAGCGTTAATCAAAACCAAGTAATATAATAGGTTTAATAAATATTCCATGAATATTCTAAATCTATAAATCGATAGCAAATTACCCTACAACCTAGAGATAATGAAATGGCATGGGGAAGTACAAGCATAACCGCAGGGTTATTTTTCCCCTCATTTCTCATTTATGTTTTGTATGCGTGTACATCAATGTGCCCTTTATGTGTGGCTAAATTGCGTATATTTAAATATTTAAAAGTTTGTGGATAAGTGTTTATATATATGTATGAGTGTATGTATATGTATATATGTATATATTATCTACCTTTCTCTTCTCTCTCCCCCTCTCTCTCCCTCGCTTTCTCTCTCCCTCTCTCTCTCTCTCTTTGTATATATATATATATATATATATATATATATATATATATATATATATATATATGTATGTATATATGCGAATACACATACAAAGCTTTGGTCGGCCCGAGGTTATACTGGAAGACATTTGTTCAAGGTGCTACGCGTGGTTGGGAAGCAAGCTTCTTAACACTCACCAAATGAATGTGCGCATGTATATATATATATATATATATATATATATATATCGAGAGAGAGAGAAAGGTAGATAGATAGATAGATAGATAGATAGATAGATAGATAGTAGATAGATAGATAGATAGATAAATAGATAGATAGATGATAGATAGATAGATAGATAGATAGATTAAAGGTAGGTAATCTCTGTATAGAATACACTTCGTAGTGCTCAAGAGATTTGAAATTGACCAGTTAGAGAGTAAACGTAAGGACTAGTTTATTCTTACATATATATATATGTGTGTGTGTATGCATATATATATATATGTTATGTATATGTATATATATATTATATATATATATATATATATGTTATATATATATATATATATATATATAATATATATATATATATATATAATATATATATATATATAATCACAATCAAGGAACGGCCATAATAGGCCATTCACCCACTAGAATAACAGCCAAAGCTTCAACCGCAAATAAAAATCAATTCCGTAAACCAGGAGAAAATTTAAAAAACATTTACCCTGTAATTTCTTATACGATGCACCGTTTCATCTGCTGTTTAATGGTAAACTAACCTGATTAAATTAAATCAAGCCAATCTTCATAGGCCCTCAGATTCTTCAGTAAGAAATAGCCAAGTCGGAACAGATATTTTCACGAGGCATTTCCGACCCTGCCAAGGCAATATCTGACCTAAAATTTTCAAATCATCGCACTCGCGCCAAATTTATCGGCAGCAAATAAATATAAGCCGTCGATTCCATTACGGAATTAACCAGAAAATTCATAATTAATCAATATAGGGTGGCAAAAAAATTTTGTAGAATTTTTTTGCCACCAGCGGCCTAGTGGGAAAAAATTAAATAGTCAATTTAATTTAATCAGGTTAGTTTACCATTAAACAGCAGATGAAACGGTGCATCGTATAAGAAATTACAGGGTAAATGTTTTTTAAATTTTCTCCTGGTTTACGGAATTGATTTTTATTTGCGGTTGAAGCTTTGGCTGTTATTTCTAGTGGGTGAATGGCCTATTATGGCCGTTCCTTGATTGTTGATGTTGAACTTAAAAATGGTCTTTGACTATTTAATTTTTTCCCACTAGGCCGCTGGTGGCAAAAAAATTCTACAAAATTTTTTTGCCACCCTATATTGATTAATTATATTATATATATATATATTATATATATATATATTAGTGAGGGATTATCAATCCGAGCAAGATGCTTTATAAGCTCCTGTTAGTAACATTAGGCTAGTAACATTTAGATTAGCAATGAAATACACATATTCTTGTGGCAGGATCCGCGGTTATAGTTTATCTCCATCCCATACTGTAAATCCTAGATACTACATATATTTACATCATTCTTCAAGGAGAAAGACACTGATGTAAACCCTGCAGTTTCACACGATATCTGGTTATCTCGTTCCGGCCTGTCACGAGATGCTAATTACAGGGACTCAGAA
Organism: Octopus sinensis; assembly: GCF_006345805.1. Classification (NCBI taxonomy): domain Eukaryota; kingdom Metazoa; phylum Mollusca; class Cephalopoda; order Octopoda; family Octopodidae; genus Octopus; species Octopus sinensis. The sequence continues at coordinate 66,287,128 of NC_043007.1, read as the reverse complement.
AGTAGCACTTGTGCTCTGCAAGCACTTATTGCTGTAATCTAATGATGTACAGATGTCTCTTTATGGTGACCTGGTTTGTGATTCCATGTACAGTAAGTCTTTTAGTGATGGAAGAGTGGTGATGTGTGCAAAGTTAACCATATGGAAGCGCATAGCTATGCAGATCTGCAGCGAGACACTATTGCCATCTGAGAGGTCATGAACGGAAAGTAATCAGTATTGCTATTGTCAACGAAAAAGCAAAAAGAAACGGCAATCATCTGTAAATACGGAGCTGTTACCGTATCATATATATTTATTTTTTATGTAACATATGTATCAGGTTGAGTAAAAAGTAAGCAACGTTTTGGATTTTTTAAAAACATTTCTTTACAATTGTCTGATAATACAGACATAGACTTGCCCAAATGCATCAATAGATTAACATTGGTATTTTTCCTTGTTGTTACAATCATCTAAAATGGAACTGTCAAAGCGCGATATTCGAGCAATTTTGCTATTCAACTTCAAAAAAGGACGTAAAGCAGCTGAAACTGCTCGCAATATCAACGAAACATTTGATGAGGAAATGACCAGTGAGTGGTCAGCTCGAAAATGGTTTAGGTGATTTCGTAGTGGAGACATGAGCCTTGAAGGTCTTAGATGTAGTGAACGCCCATCTGTCATCAATGACTGTCAATTAAAGACCGTCATTGAGAAAGATCATGTAAAACCACTCGAGACCTGGCAAAAGAACTTCAAGTTAGCTAGAAAACTGCCAGTAACCATTTGCATGCGATCGGAAAATCAAGAAAGCTCGACAAATTAGTACCACACGATTTTAATGAAAATTAGAAAATGCGCGCTCGCTTCTTCTTTTCTGTAACCTGACCGATCCATTTCTCGACCGTATTGTAACGCGATGAAAAGAGGATTTTGTACAAAAATTAAAATGTTCTTCGCAGTTTTTGGACCAAAATGAAGCACCGAAAACCTTCTCTAAACCTGAGCTCTTCACAATGAAGCTTATGGTTACTGTTTGGTGGTGTACTGCTGGACTCATCCACTATAACTTCTTAAAACCTGGAAAAACCATTACTGCACGAAAATATTGCCATGAAATTGCGAAAATGAACGAAAAACTGCTACTTCTGCGTCTCAGACTGGTCAATAGAAGAGGGCCAGTCCTTCTTTATGTCAATGCTCGACCACACGTTTCACTAATAAAGCTCCAGAAGTTGAGGGAACTTGGTTATGAAGTTTTTCCCCACCCAGCTTATTCCCCAGACCTTTCTCCTACCGACTACCACAATTTCAAGCACCTTGATGGCTTCCCGCGAGAGAAGGAGTTAAAAAGCCAAACCGGTTAAAAAGCCAAACTGGTGCTGAAAGTGCGTTCAAAGAGTTCATCAGCTCCAGAGGTCCAGATTTTTAATATTACTGGAATAAACAATCTTGTAACTCGTTGGCAAAAATATGTTGATTGTAATGGTACTTACCTTGATGAGTAAAATTTCCGCATAGTTAAAATATATTGTGATGAACGTTGTTTACTCGTTACTCAGCCTGATATATATATATATATATGTGTGTGTGTGTGTGTGTGTGTGTGTATACAGTAATGGAGATCGCTCGTAAAGTGAAATCTTGTAGAGCAGAGCAATAATTTCCCATAGTAGCAATGTTATAAGTCGTAATTCATTCCCAGAAAAATATTTCATCTAGAAAATTTATAATACTCGTAAACAAATGACAATAAAAGAAAAGGAGAATGCAAGGAATATTTTATGTAAAGTAAAAAGAGTGTCAAGATCATTTATAATAAAAAATATTATTATTATCGTTTTTTGCATCACTTTCACTCACATTAGACTCGCGCACACCATCGCTTGTAGACGCCATCACAAGCATTCGTAGACGGATTTGTAGATTTATTTTTAAAAAGGTCTAGAGTTGTTTGCTTAGAAGAAGCTTTTTTTTCACTCTGTATAAGTTTCACGGTAGCACAGAGAAGCATTTGTTATGGTAGTAGAAACTTTTGCACTTCGTTCAAAATTTGGATCACGTACTTGAAAAATGACACACGTGAACCCAGGTTCTCGTAAAGTAAGTCCTCTTAAAGTGAGGTATTACTATCTATCTATCTATCTATCTATTTATGTATCTATCTATATTTGGTTGTATGGTAAGGAGTTTGCTTCCGGGTTCAGTCCCAATGTGACGCAAATTCGGAAAGTGTACTCTACTATAGCCTCAGCTCGACTAATGCTTTGTTAGTGGATCCGGTAGACGGAAACTGAAAGAAGTCAGTCGTGATATGTATATATATATATATATATATATATATATACTAGCTGTTTTACCCGGTAATTCCCGGGAGTAAAGATGTTCTATTGAACATCGTTTATTACTCTGATATAAGAAAGCTATTTCGTTATAACTGCCACAAAAGATGTATTTTCCGTCACGAAATAGTACAAAAAACTGTCAGCTGGAGGAGGGAAAGATTGTTGGAGGTTGACAAGAGAGGTTTTCAGAGGTTGGCGAGAAAGATTGTCGAAGGTTGGTGAGAGAGATTGTCGGAGGTTGGCGAGAGGTAAAGACATTATTCTGCTTAGCGAAGGCATCTAGGAAATGTCAAACTGATGTCATGCACAGAAAAACTATTGTTTTACCGTGAGAAAAGCGCTGTTGAAGTGTTAAGTGAAATTTGGCAATCGATGTTCAACTGACCCTATTATACTGTGTAGTCGGCCAAATCCAAAATAAATAATGCGCATGAGCGAAATTTAAAAAGTGCTGACAATTTCCCATCACATCCTGTATATATATATATATAGATATATATATATGTCATTTCACCATGGTGGACTTTTTACCGTCATTTTCTTTCTCCGTTTTTTTTTTTTCATTCTCTCTCCACAGTTTTTCTGTTAATCCTTTCTATCGAAGAGCGTAGGCTCGAAACGTAAAAGACTGCCATTTTTCCCGAGCGTTAAACTATTACACCTACTTGTTGTTCCTACCCCTGTTATAATGAATTGAGATAGAGAAGAAAAACTGTGCACAGTTGTGCAAATTAACTCTCCAGCGGATGTTAACATAAAAATGAAGATCAGTGAAAAAGAGAACACCTATGCTGAACTATTGAGAAATCTACAGTTACTCTAACCAAATTACAAGTTCAGGTTTATACCTGTAATTATTGGGGCCCTAAGATATGTAACACACTGCCTAAATACCAATCTTGAGAAATTAGGCATTTCAAAACCAGAAAGGAGAAAGTTAATTCCAGAACTACAGATGCAATCCATCACTGGGACTGTAAAAATCTGTAAGTCTTTCCAGAAGTTTAAATATATATGAATATGTCTAGATACGCAACTATATGCATGAGAATACATACATAAAACATACAAATCTGCACATATATATACATACATTCATACATACATACATTCATACATACATTCATACATACATACATACATACATACATACATACATACATACATACATACACACATACACACATACATACATACATACATACATACATACATACATACATACATACAAAAATACCTTGTTGATGTTGAAATTCCAATGAAAGAGCCTTGGATCTAGGTTAGAAACCGGCTTTTTTTCTGTCGGCAAGAAATCTTGAAATAAACTGAATAATGATATACATATATTATAATTGAATTTATACATTCCCAGTCAATCGTGGTCTTTTCTTTGATTTACGTGTTTGTGGTTTGTTGCTGATAAGTAGGTGTTTAATTATATCATTATTTGTTTATTTGTTGCATTATATGATTAGTATTCATTTACGGCGCGATGTAATGCATTCTCTGTTATGTTTTATGAGGATTTTAATTGCGTGATCATCTGTTTTCTTGTTGATGAGTATTTCATTCATAAAATGCAATTTATAAGCAATTTAGATATTGTCAGTTTGTGGTGTGCCATAGGTTTTTGTTATGCTGTATTTCGTCTTTTTTTATATTTTTTGTTAGGCAGAGATCGTGTGGAATCTCATCGTGTGTATATATGTGTGTGTGTGTGTGTGTTCTATTTTTTAATTATTATAAATCTTTCACTGAGGAGGGGGCCGGTTTCCAACAAAGATACAGGGCTCCATCTTTGGGATGTAGTTAACACAGACAAATTCAAATTTAGAACTTGAGAAAAGTCTTGCATATTTTACCGTTCCACTCACAGATTGGAATTGTAATGTAACTTTTTTTCTGAAAATCCCAGTTTATCCAGATTCTCCTTTTAGCATTTAATTACAAAATTAATGATAAATTCTGTAGATTATGCTTAGAAGAAAACTATAAATAATGAAAAGAAAAAGAAACCTTATTAACATGAGAAATGAAAAAGTATTTTCATGTAAACACATAAACAAGTATATATTTATTAAACTTAAGTGAAGTATAAATAGGATTTGATGTTAGTTAAAAGACTCTACAAAGATATGTTTATAGAGATACCCATAAATAGCCAGATGGACAGAACACCTGTGTCTCTACAGAAATAGGGTTAGTGATGCTCTCCTCTATCCTTCTCTTTGCGTTGTTCCGAAAAGGCAGTATATATGTAGGAGGCCTAGGGTCGCCTTGGAAACGGGGCCATCTACTCAATGACCTCAGGTCACTAAGTATATATGTCGTGGCTATCAGTGAGGCCAGACTTTCCAATAAATAAGCTTTCACGTCCATTTTCGGTGGCTACAAGATTTACTTATTTCTATGTCAACAGGGAATGGTGGGTGGAACCTGTATTGTTGTTCCGGAAAGGTCTGGATCACAATTTTAGGGCCATCTTACTGGACCCAGAACGTACGTGTTTAGTCTTGGACGGGAACTGTAACGACTGAGATGCTGGTGGCTGTCAATACCCGACAGGGATAGAGCAGCCAGATTTCTTCAGACGTCTAGAGATTTTCCTGAGGACGTCTCGACCTTTAGTGCTGATGGGTGACTGGAACGCCATCTTGGACGCACGTTTAGATTGCGTGAAGCTAGCTATTTGAAGAGCAAGGTGCAAAAGCCTCGTAAACTTACCCAAACGTTTCCAATGTCTGACAGATGACAACAGGTCGTATCTTGATAGAGTAATCAGTAGACTAGTAGAAAAGGATAGCATAATTTGTTCACCTTTTAAAATCGTCGGCAACACATACTACAAGAGGCTTCGTAGGCAAGGTACCTGCTAAGAACAATAACCATTTCTACTATAGGCACAAGGCCTGAAATATGGGGGGAGGGGTTAAGTCAATTACATCGATCCCAGTACACAACTGGTACTTAATGTATCGTGCCCGAAAGGATGAAAGACAAAGTCGACCTCGGCGGAATATAAACTCAGAAAGTAGCGACGGGCGAAATACCTATTTCTTTACTGTCCACAAGGGGCTACACCCAGAGAGGACAAACGAGGACAGACAAACGGATTAAGTCGATTACATCGACCCCAGTGCGTAACTGGTACTTAATTTATCGACCCCGAAAGGATGAAAGGCAAAGTCGACGTCGGCTGAATTTGAACTGAGAACGTAACGGCAGACGAAATACGGTTACGCATTTCGCCCGGCGTGCTAACGTTTCTGCCAGCTCGCCGCCTTAGCTACGACTAATAATAATAATAATGAGGCAAGATGGTAGAATCGTTACTGTGCCGAATGAAATACTTACCGGCATTTCCTTTGTCTTTACGTTGCATATTCAAATTCCGGCGTGGCCGACTTTGTCTCTCATTCCTTTCAAGATCGATAAAATAATTACCAGTCGAAAACTGGGCTCGATGTAATTCACTAGCTCCTACCCCAAATTTCAAGCCTTGTGCCTATAGTAGAAAGGATTGTTGCTTTATCGTTGTTGCTGTTGTTGTTGTCGTTGTTGATGTTTTTGTTGTTGTTACTTATAACTCTACAATTAACTTAACCCAACGAAGATAGTTTCCTAAATACGAATAATGCATGCATATTTGTCTGTTGGATTAGGATATCTGGACAGCGGCGGAGATGTTCGGTGATGGAGCGTTGGCTATCATCACTGTGCCGGCACTGTGTCGCGTAGCAACTAACGGAGGACACTAAGGCTTCGGGGCAGCTGTGCAGAAATGACAGCAAGCAACTGACATGAAAAGATATATTTATATATTTATGTTGCTTGGGGATACATACGCGTGCGAACGCACACGCACACACACACACACACACACACACACACACACACACACACACACACATTATACAAACACTCACAAACGCATACACAAACAGAGGTTTGGCCCCAATAAACCACATTTTCATAGCTTGAATAATTTTTATTGTTTTAATAAAACGTCTTCTAATGAATGTTTACTGAGTTATGGAGCATATAAAAAATAAATTGCCTCATTTTAGCCGGCGACGCTTGCATAAATGCGCACATACACACATACGCATGCACGAAAATATGTGTGCGCGCGCGCGTATATACATATATATATATATATATATATATATATATATATATATATATATATATATATACACATATCTTTAAAAACACACTCATGTGTACCTATATACGTATAAATGAATGATGTGTGTGTGTGTTTTTTTTACTCTTCAATTCTTTTACTTCTTTCTGTCATTTTTACTGTGGCCATGCTGGGTTACCGCCTTTTAGTCGAAGAAATCGCCCCCTGGACGTATTCTTTGTAAGCCTGGTACTTATTCTATCGGTCACTTTTGCCGAATCGCAAATGTTACGGGGACGTAAATACACCAATTTCTGTTGTTAGT
>NC_043007.1:66265350-66272850 GCF_006345805.1 Octopus sinensis | reverse complement strand
TACTAGTATTTTAGGAATGTCATGCATATTTTTAATGTTCCGCTTACAGATTGTATTGTTTAAGCGCGCATTAAGCAGTCTCTTCCATTGCCGAAAAATACTAGCCATTAAAGACGTAATGATGTAATGGTCACGTGTCAAAAAAGGAGTAAACTTCATATTTACATTATCCGCTATCTCAAGTGTTACAGGAAACATACCAAAGCAAAAGCTTTTTGTAGTACGCCAAGTGTTTCTTTTCGAAGTTCTTGTTGAGGTATGCTAAACCTCCGCTTCTAGATTTACATGGAAGATCATTAGGAAGTGAATGATTCTTGAGGATGTTATCCACTTTTCCTTGAGCACTTGGCTGATGTATTTATTTTTGCTGTGGTTGTTTAGTAGACACTGTCTGACTGATACCATACAGCACTCAGTCGTTGTCTGCACTGTCCGCAAACCTCTTACTTCCTCTTTTGTCCTGAGATAGAATCTGTCAATATCACCGTTTCTGTAGAAGTTTACAGTTGATGTCGCCAGCCAACGAGTTTTAATAACTATAGAGTGGAAAGGCGGTGAGCTGGTTCAAACAATCGTTAGTACGCCGGGGAAAATGCATTGCGACATTTCTTGCGTCTTTAAGTTCTGATTTCAAATCCCGCCGAGGTCGACTTTGCCTTTCATCCTTTCGGGATTGCTAAAATAAGTACCACCTCTTTCCCCAAAATTACTGGTTTTCTGCCAAAATTTGAAATTAATATCTATGGACTGGATTCTCTTTCCAAATCAGTAAAGTATCCCTAATATTGTTATCAGGACTGGTACTGTAAATATATTGTGGAACATTTTCTTATTGTAAGAAGAACACTCTGATTTATTATGCATTTTTATTATCATTTTTATTTCTTATTTTATTGCTGTCACAACATTCTCCAGTTACTTTGTTCGCAGCACTTTGTATGACAAATTTCCATTATTACCTAGTTATTTGTAGCACTGATTGTATGGAATAGGTAAGCCAGAGATACCATTTACGCAAAGTTTGCGGGGAACAGATATTCTGTGTCGTTATTAAATATAAACAACCCTCCAGGCCAACTTCCATCCTTACCACAAAAGAAAATATGATTAAACCCAGCTGTTTCCCGGTATTGCAAATGTTTCGAGCAGAGATATTTGGAGCGTCCACAAAGTAATTATAAGTTTACATTAGAGTCTTCGGCTGTTGAAAATCCTTGTTAGAAAACCAGTAAAATTCCGTAAAAAGTATAACAGTAGATGTGAGGCCAACCTAAGCAGAAGCACAGCCGGACAGTTACTTTGGAGTATTCTCGGTGAAATATAACATCGGGAACTACATTTCCACTTTTAGTTACAAGTGTGATGATAATAGATCAGGTCTTTGCGAGATTTCAACAGAAGCAAAGTAGCAGGTATGTATGTATGTATGTATGTATGTATGTATGTATGTATGTATGTATGTATGTATATATGCATGTATGCATGCACTGAAATACCACAGCTTCTAAATGAAAGCGGAAGGAAGTGTTCAGTACACGGTGAAGATTATTAGAGTACATTGTAAAGAATTACATTGTAAATAAAATACGCAGGCATGCAGACGCACATATATTTATATACATTTATAGACACACACATACACACACACACATATCTTTTATGTGTTCCAAAGGCTGTTGCCATGCTGGAGCACCGTGATATATTCATGTCGATTTGCATGTGTGAGTGTATAAACGCCTAGCTCTCTCTAGCCCTCTCTCGTTCTCTCCCCCTCTCTCTTTCACTCTCTTTCCCTCTCTCTCCCTCTCTCTCTCGGTGCTTGTATTTCTTCTTATCTATCTATCTCACTCTGTCTTTTAATCTCCTCCTGGATATCTCTTCCCCCACTTTGGTAGACAAACAGACAATTGGAAAGGAAGCGTTTGAAAGCACGGATAATCCTGTCTAGTCCGCCATTTCTTACCTACCGGAATATTGAAACACTAAAGCATCTCAATAGACAATTTCGCTCACAAACAGGCCGAAGATTTCTAACCATTCCTTAACCATTCTTTCATTCTTTCGCTTAGTAATTGTCTGCTTTGCTCACGCTTCGTTATTTTCATTTGTTTTTGTTTATTTATTTATTATATTTGTTTCTCCGTTTTCATGTTTTGTCTATTTGCTTTCTATATTTATTATATTCCACTTATATCTGCCATTCTTTGTATTTGAATTGTCTCTCTCCTTCTCCATTCAATTATTGCTTGATTCTGTTTTCCCTCACTCTCTCTCTCTCTCTCTCTCTCTCTCTCTCTCATTCTCTTTCCTTCTCATTCTCACTCATTTAATACATATATGTGCGTGTATGTGTGTATGTGTGTGTATGAGCATGTATGTATATATGTATGTGTTTGTGTGCCTATGTGTCTTTGTGTGTCTGTCTTTTTCTTCCTATTTGTATTCTACCATCCCATACACTTCATCCACCCCTCTAGCCCACCACCCTATCTCTCAATGTCGCTATCAGCAGAGACTTGGGCCATTTAAGTCAATTATCAGTCAGCGCTGTCAGGATACAGCACTTCCGGTAATGGAAGGCGTGCAAGATATAGGGGGGAGGAGGAGGAGGAAACGAGGAGGAGAAGGCGACAAGAAGAAGAAAAAGGAGAAGAAGAAGAAGAAGAAGGAGAAGAAGAAGAAGAAGAAGAAGAAGAAGAAGAAGAAGAAGAAGAAGAAGAAGGAGGAGAAAAGAAGAGAAGAAGAAGAAGAAGAAGAAGAAGAAGAAGAAGAAGAAGAAGAAGAAGAGAAGAAGAAGAAGAAGAAGAAGAAGAAGAAGAAGAAATCCAAGATAATCGCTAATCAGCTGGTTGGTACAAACAAAAACACGTATAAGCACACATCCCACGCATACACAGGACTATATACAAAAACGCACTCAGCGTCCAAACATACACACCTACACATGTACGCACACAAACACAAACACCCACATACGCACGCAATCACATATATAAGTATATTATATATATATATATACACATATATATTTATATATATATTTATATATGTATGTATATGTATATATATATATATATATACATATATATTAATCAGCCGAAATTGCTAAGATGATCTGGTTCTTGACTGATGACTGAGGGCTTCGAATGTCCCGTCCTGTGGTTCTTGTGTCGTCTCTGTGGTGTTTCATGTTCTTGTCCATGTCTATAATTATTTTTACTGTTTACCTATATATATATATATATATATATATTTATATATATATATGTATGTATATATGTATATATATACACATATATATATATGCGCACGCGCACACACATGTGTGTGTACAAAGAGAGAGAGAGAGAGAGAAAGAAAGAAAGAAAGAGAGAGTGCACTAGCAACTATACTTTTACATAGGTGTCTGAAATGCATTTCAAATTCCGAGTAATGGTCATTTAAGTCCACAACTGTTCACCTAGGTAGACACAAATGCGCGTACACATACTCACATGTACATATACATATACAGTCACATCACGAAAGAGAAAAAGTAAATATTACGTACGACTTTTAAAAAGGTAATTTTAAACAACAGTAATTCAATCGTACTTCTTTCAGGCATGTAGAAAAGAGAAAATCTAATTTTCTAATTTCATACGGAAGCTAAAAAAACATACCATTGGTTCAGCTTTCCTTGGGAGATCTTTGAGAGATTGAGACTCTGTAGGAATGGTAATAAATTATGTCATTTATGTACAGCTCAGGAGAACTTCAGGCTACCTTAGTTGTATCATCTGAGCACTAGTTCTGAAACTTTTTACAAATACCCACACCTTGATAAATACCGTCTAAATGCTTGGGAATTATTACTGTCGTTGACCAAACGGCTCTACTCTTAGCATTCAACCAATTTTTAATTCATACTCTTTTCTCTTCTTCATAACCAAGTGAATCAATCTGCTTTTAATGTCCCTGATCAACACCACATGCACTGATTCCATAAATTAATGTATATGTATTGCTATGCTTGTATATACATCAGACATTGGCGTATTCATGGTTGATCCTGTTGATATAAAATATAGTGATGGGATCTTTTCTATTCTGAAGCCAGTTTTTCAAATTTTTCCTACTGAACCAAACAATTTGAAACTTCGTATACTGGTAGAATGTGTCAAAAGTAAACTTAATTGTAAACCAGAATGAAAACGGAATTGTAACTTCTAAGTTTAACGTTGTTTAATAATTAGAATTTTAACCAATGATATTCCGTCATTCGGCTTTATTTTATTTACTCCGTCTCGACCACCAATTTCGTGACGTATTAAACATCTTAAATGTAAACAAGCTATAGTCAGCCACCTTCTAATAACAAAAGTTTGTCTTTGAAGTTACCGTGCATGGGAAGCATTGATGTACATGTGTGTGTGTGTGTGTTTGATGGGGTGTGGGAGACAGTATGTTGTGTAAGTGAAGTGCTTCTGTTAGTGTGTGTGAAGAGACAGAGAGAGTAATGTGTGAAAGAGAGAGATAACTGAAATTTTTTACTCGGTGTATGTGTATATGCCTGAATGTATGTGTGTATGTATCTGTGTATGTGTATGTATGTATGTATGTATGGCCGATTCAATGTAATTTTTTACACATACTTACACACACACACACACATACATACACACACACATGCAGACATACATATACACATACACCGAGTAAAAAATTATATATATATATATATATATATATATAAGAATAAATGTTTTTATATATAAAGAACGTGAAATACAGGAAGGGACGAACACGGAACACAGACAAATCATTCGAAGCCTTCAATCTTCAGTCAGACACCGAATCATCATAGCAAATTTCGGCTATATATTAATTTATAAAAATATGGTAAAGTAAAAAAATTACTTAACCACACACCGAGCTTTTTAGAAATAGCAGCCAAAAATTTCTCAACTGCAAGAAAAAGTCTCCCAGACAATGCATACTCAGAAATAGTTCACATACGTATAAGAGAAAAACAACGAAAAATCACATGGATTCTCCGATATATGTTATAAAAATATGGATTCTCCGATATAATTTATAAAAATATGGTAAAGTAAAAAAATTACTTTACCACACACAAAGCTTTTTAGAAATAGCAGACGTCACAAAACTGCTTTCAACGTCACACTAACAGATCGCAGTAACGTTTTAGATATGAAAACAAGCAATCTCATTGGTTAAAATTCGCAGTTTTAATCTACGATTAAAGTCATAAAATAGATTTTTCTCAAATAAACTAGTTCCAACTGGCGAATAAACTAGTTCCACTCTATGAGTACACAAAGTTTCAAATTATTTAGTTAACTAGAAAGATCTGGGGTCCTGGCCACAAATTTGAAAAGATCCTAGTGATGTTATATATAGTCGATATTATATATATATATATATATATATATATATATATATAGGCGCAGGAGTGGCTGTGTGGTAAGCAGCGGGTTCAGTCCCACAGCGTGACACCTCGGGCAAGTGTCTCCTACTATAGCCTCGGGCTGACCAAAGCCTTGTGAGTGGATTTGGTAGATGGAAACTGAAAGAAGCCCGTTATATATATGTATATATATATATGTATGTGTGTGTTTATGTGTTTGTGTTTGTCCCCCAACATCACTTGACAACCGATGGTGGTGTGTTTACGTCTCGTAACTTAGTGGTTCGGCAAGAGACCGATAGAATAAGTACTAGGCTTACAAAGAATAAGTCCTGGGGTCGATTTGCTCGACTAAATGACTGAAACAAGTAAAAGAGTAAAAGAGCATATGCTGACATTATATATAGTTTATATATATTGATATATTCATTTCATTGCTGCTGTAATACACCAACATTCCGGGACATACCATAATGCTTAGCAGTATTTCTTCGTTTTACGTTCTGAGTTCAAATTCCACCGAGGTCGACTTTGCCTTTCATCCTTTTGGGGTTAATGAAATAACTACTAGTTAAGCACTGGGGTTGATGTAATCGACTAATCGCCTATCGACAAAATTTCAGGCTTTGTATCTATCTATACTAGAAAAGGTTATATTTTTATTTATTTCCATCCTTCTACCGTTAAAGACAAGCAAATCATGTTTTATATAAAACTGTGCAACTTCTTAATATTTTCATTCCGGTATGCAACTATACGGATGAATATTCTAGAGGTGTCGAATACAGGCATTTAATTATGACCTCCGGTTACATTACGTATTCTATAACGGAATGTATTACTTATGTAAATACACACACATACATACAAATATATACATATATATGTACGTGTGTGTATATATATATACGCATAAATATGTATGTGTGTGTGTGCGTGTATGTGTACGTATATGTATGTATGTATATTCTTCACAACGTAAAATATGGTCCTTTATTTTGTCCATGCAACCAACCTTTATATTTTATACTAACGTTCCGATATTTTATATATAGGAAGCACGAACACAAATTACACACAAATACACACACACAAATGTATACATGTGTGTGTGTGAGTGTACAACGGAGTTCTTTCAGTTTCTGCCTATCAAAATCCACTCGCAAGGCTTTGGTCGACCTGGGGCTATAACAGAAGACACTTGCTGAAGTCAACACGCAATGGAATGAAATCCAGAACAATGTGGTTCAGAAGCATATTTTTACAATGGTTACATATTACACATTAATACATATCAAATTATATGCGCACATTGACAGATAATAATGTTTTAGTAGTGGTATCTAACATTACATAAATTTGACAGAAAGGTGTTTGTGGTTACACAACACCTCTCTAAACAAATTTCCTCTTATATTAAGAAAATTAGGTTTTCTAAAAATATTTCAGATTTTCTACTAAAACAAGCTCTTTTGATTACTTAATAAACTTACAACCATACAAACTTAAAATGATACAAATGTTGAATACAAATTAAATACAAAAATGATACAAATAGGCGCAGCCGTAGCTGTGGGGTATAAAACTTGCTTCCCAACCCACATGGTTTCGGGTTGAGTCCCTCTGCGTGGACATTGGGCGAGTGTCTTCTACTATAGCCTCGGGCCGACTAAAGCCTTGTGAGTGAATTTGATAGACGGTAAAAACACATCGTGTATATATATATATATATATATATATACATGTAGATAGATAGATATACGTGTATGTGTATGTGTCTCTGTGTGTGTGCGCGTGTCTTTGAGTATGTTTGGCTCACCATCACCGATAACAACCGGTGTCGCTGTTTTTTCGCCCCCGTACTTAGCGGTTCGGCAAAATCACCCGATAGAATAAGTACTAGGCTTTAGGTATGAGTCCTGGAGTCGACTTGTTCGACTAAAAAAACCTTCAAGGCGTTGCACCAACATGGCACCAGTCAAATGACTGAAACAAGTAAAGTGAAAGGAAAAGAAAGAAAAGAATTCAAGCAAAATGTCTAACGCTATAACTAAAGTTAGATAATACAATATAATGTTAGACTAAGGTGA
>NC_043007.1:66255772-66265250 GCF_006345805.1 Octopus sinensis | reverse complement strand
CAAGACTTGGTCAGCCCGAGGCAATAGTAGTAGACATTTGCACAAGGTGCCTCGCAGTGGAACTGAACCTCTAACCGTGTGGTTGGCAAGCAAAATTCTCACCACCGAGCTATGCCTGTTAGAATTTTTATTCTGAAAAGCTATTTTTCTTTTTCTTCTTATTTGTTCTTATCTTCTGAAATTTCATTCTGTGCCTCTAATGAGGTGCGGATAATCCAGGCTGGAAGTCCCTGTACTAGATGCAGATAGAGTATGTTTGGAATGATGAACATATGGATAGCAGTCTAGTTGCTCAACTGTGAAACTCAGATACTACAAAGGTACTTGAAGTCCCTTGGGATGTTAAACAAAAAGGATAACATCAATAACAATCACAGTAACAGTAGTAGCAGCAGCAGCAGCAGCAGCAAGAACAACAACATCGACAACAAAACCAAAACAGCCATAAAAAGCAACAAAAGCAACACCGGTAGCAGCAACAACAACGTCAGCAACAATAAGAACAACAATAGCGACAACAGTAACAACGACAGTAATATTAGCAATGAAAAAAATCGACATCAGTAATATGAAACAACAACAGTGATAGCAACAACATAAAGACAAAAGAAAAGCAATGTATAGGAAAAATGGAGGAGAAAAAAGTCTTCAATGATTACAACAAATACTATAACAACATCAGCCATCACAACAATAACAGCGACGACGGTTACGATGACGACGATGACGATGACGACGACGATATGAAGCGCGACAGCAATTCTAAAAATAGCAACATATGGTAAAAATATAAACGGAAGATTAATAACAAAGCATGTTGCAAACAAAGGTGATGGCTGTAGCAACATCAACAATAAAGATCACAAATAAAGAACAACAATATAACACAATAGCAACAATAATACGGACACAAATATTAACAAGTATATACATATATATATATATGTGTGTATTTATACACGAAGATATTTATACATATGTATATATGCGTACACATATGTACGTGTGTGTATAACGATGTATAAATATTGTTATGTTTGGGTTTGGTCATCTTTTGCTAATTGAACACATAAAATATTTATTCGATCTTCACTTTAAGTATATAAATATATAAATATATAAAACGATATGCATATGTATATGGGTATTGTGCCTATATGAACGTATGCATGTGTGAATATATATGTGTCTATATGTGCGTATGTCCGTAAGCACATACATCCATGTGTATGTGTAGGTATATATATATATATATATATATATATACAGACAGACAGACATATATATACATACATACTTACATATATATATACATATATATATGTATATATATATATATTTTATGTGTATGTGTGTATGTATATACATACATACACACACACACACACACATATATATATATATATTAAATAATGAGGGTAGAAATCGATATTAATCAATTAAAACCAGTGGCTTAGCATGTTTAAAAATCCGAAGATTAAAAATTATATTGCATACCAAATTAAGAGGACTCCTAATATGTAATATAAACGTCAAATCGCCATTATCACGAAGAGTGTGTTCTCAAGAAAAATTTCAGCAAAACACCAAAATATATATAAATTTATTTACAGGTTGTGTTAACCTCATGAAGGGATAGTTTCATCCAAGGAAATACTGGTTCAATACCTAGTATTTCGGGAGAAAGAATTTCCTTAAAACTATGTATATAAAACTATGTATAGAAAACTATATATGTAAAACTATGTATATAAAAACATAGTTTATATTCGTTTAAAAGAAGAAGAAAATGGAGATTGGAAAGATAATAATTATTTATTACTAGCTGTGAATTGGACAAAACGACTGTAAGTGAAGATGACCAATTTCCTGTTAATAATAAACAATTATTAACTTCCCAGTCTCCATTTTCTTCTTTAAATCAATTATATATATATATATATATATATATATATATATATATACATATATATATCGTAATCTGAACCCGGAACCATGTTGTTGGTAAACAAGCTACTTACCACACAGCCACGCCTGCGCCTATATATTATATATATATAATATATATATATATATATATATATATATATATAATATATATATATATATATATATATATATATATTATATATATATATATAATATATATATATATATATATATATATATATATATATATATTATATATATATATATATTATATATATATATTATAGTTATATATATATTATATATATATATATATATATATATATAGATATTATATAATATATATATATATATATATTATATAATTATATATATATATATATATATATATAATATATATATATATATATATATATATATATATATATATATATATTATATATATATTAAGATATATATATATATGTAGTAAGTACCTTGTTACCAACCACATGGTTCCCGGTTTCAGTCCACTGCGTTGCATCTGGGCAAGTGTCTTCTACTATAGCCTCGGGCCGACCAAAGCCTTGTGAGTGGAATAAGTAACTCATAATGAGTCCCAGGTTTCAGTTACTCTATAAAGTCCTAGGTTTCAGTTACTCTATAAAGTCTCTATAGGACTTACTCTATAAAGTGATATTTAAGATTCCACCGCAGTTTCAATTATTCAAATTTTCGGTGCTCCATGGAATTTGTTTCTCTAAAAAAAAAAGATATTTCATCTACAAAGATGGTTTTCCTTTCATTTCATTTGATTTGGATTAACAACATAGAATATATACGTGTATATTTACACAGTTATACATCATTTTACGAGGATCCGCTTTACGAGACCCCGGGATTACGAGTTTTATCTTATAATAAATTTTTCAAGCACAAGATCCAAATTTTGAACAAGTGCACAAGTTTCTACTACTATAAATGCTTCTGTGTGTTATCGAGATATTTATAGAGAGTATAAAAATTGTTTCTTCGAAGCAAACAACTCTAGACTTGTTTATTTAAAAGGAAATCTGAAAATTCTTCTACGAGTGCTTGTGAATCGGCGATTGCGTCAACAAGTGATTTTAATCTTTTATTCTTTCATTCTTTTACTTTTTTAGTCGACTGTGACCATGCAGGAGCACCGCCTTTAAATAAAAATGTTTTTTTATTATTAGTTATCTTGACATTCTTTTTACTTTACATAGACTATTCTTTACATCCTACTGTTGTTTTATTGCTATTTATTTACCAGTATTATAGATTTTATTGGTAAAATATTATTCTGGGAACCAATTACGATTTATAACATTGCTATTATGGGAAGTTATTGCTCTGCCTTACGAGTTTTCGCTTTACGATCGGTCTCTGGGAAAAAGTTAACTCGCATATCGAGGCATTACTGTATACACACACACACGCACATATATATACACGCACATATATATACACACACACATACATATTCAAGCATGCATGCGCATATGTACACTATTATATATATATATATATATATATATATATATATATGTATGTATGTATGTGTGTCTATGCTTATATACACGCTTATCACACATGCACGCACGCATACATCACACGCAGACACACAGACACACAAGCACACACACACACACACACACACACACGGAGATACATATTTCTATTAATTAACAATGGTGATATCAATAACAACATTGTCCTCTTCATCGTCGTCATCCTCCACCTCCTCCTCTTCCACATCATCATCATCATCGTCGTCGTCGTCATCATCAGCATCATCATCATAATCACCATCATTGTCATCATCATTATCATCATCATCATCACTATCAACGTTAACAGCATCACCGGAAATCTGTGGGCAGATAAACATCATAAACAAGTTACGGGTTTTCCCCACCAGAGCCCCTCACCCTCAACCCCACCCCCACCCGCACACATACACCTGCACCACTCCTCTGTTGTGTCAACTTCCCGTCGGTGACGTGTCCAGTGGAGATTACGTCATCTGTAGATGCTTGCATAGATGGTGATGCTTGATTGGATGTTTGGCTGTCCGTATGTCTGGCTGGTCGGTCGGTTGGTTCGGTAGGTGGGTTGTTAATAGAGGTGTTGGAGAGATGAGAGATACAGGGATGAGAGAGAGAGAGAGAGAATGAGGGAGAGAGAAAGTGAAGGTGAGAGAGTGAGTGAGTGAGTGAAAGAAAGAGAGAGAGAGTGAACCATGGTTGTTTACCTTGGGATGGGTAGTAAAAGGTGGACACATGTCTGGCAATTTGGTTGTCTTTACTTTTACAATAAATTTAAGGAACACTAAAGCAACAACAACAGCAACAGTAGTAGCAGCAGCAATAACAACAACAACAACAACAACGGCAACAACAACAAAAATAGTTATTAAAAGCAAAAAACGAAAACAACAACAGCAAGCACCCACAACGACAGTGACAAAGTGTAACAACTGTAATATCAGCAACACCGCTTGAAACCGGTGTTGGTTTATTTATCTCTCCACAACAAGGTGGTTCGGCAAAACAGACCGATAAAATTAATTACCAGACTCATAATGAGTCCTAGGTTTCAGATATTGGACTTACTCTATAAAGTGATATTTAAGATTCCACCGCAGTTTCAATTATTCAAATTTTTTGGTGCTTCATGGAAATTTGTTTCTCTAAAAAAAAAAAGATATTTCATCTACAAAGATGGTTTTCCTTTCATTTCATTTGATTTGGATTAACAACATAGATATGAATCATCTTCGTCGTCATCATCATCCTCATTATCGTCATCATCAATCATCATCATCATTATCATCGTCGTCGTCGCCATTATCATCATCATCATCATCGTCGTCGTCGTTGTCATCATCCGCATCATCATTATCATCATCATCATCATCATCATCGTCGTCGTCGTCGTTGTCGATATCATCATCATCCTCATCATCATCATCATCATCGTCGTCGTCGTTGTCGTCATCATCCGCATCATCATCATCATCATCATCCTCCTCCTCTTCCTCCTCCTCCTCATCATCATCATCATCAACTTCGTCGTCGTCATCATCATTATCATCGTTATCAACATCATTGTTGTCGTCGTTGTCGGCGTCGTTGCAGTCGTCGTCATTGTTATTATCTTCATCATCATCATTGCCTTCGTCGTCGTCGTCGTCGTCATCATCATCATCATCATCATCATCATCATCATCATCATCATCATCATTATTATTATTATCATCATCAACATGCTCTGGCATGGGTTGAGCGATTCAACAGGATCCGAGGGGTTCAAGAACTGCATCGTACTCCAGTGTTTCGTTTCTACGACTGGATGGATTCTACGATTGGATGCTCTACCAAACGACAACAACTCCACAAAGTGTACTAGATGGTTTTCCTGTTTTATCTTTCTTGTGACACCAACACTAATGAAGTTGCCATGAAGCTCGCAAGACAAAATACCTCCTTTGACTGAATGTAAGCTACAGTAGAAGTAGACGGCTTATTGCTTCCCAGTCATATAGTTTCAGGGTCCAGTCTCACTACGTGGTACCTCGGGCAAGTGTCTTCTACTGTGGCCTCAGGCTGACCAAACCCTTGTGAGTGGATCCGGTAGAATGAAACTGAACGAATTTCGTCTCTCTCTCTCTCTCTCTCTCTCTTTCTTTATTTCTCTTTCTCTTTCTCTCTTTCTCTCTCTCTCTATATATATATATGTATATCTCTCTCTATATAAACGGCAGTTTGTCTGTGTGTGTTTCTGTGTGTCTGTTTCGTTGTACCCTCACCCTGACCACGGCTTTCAACCGATTCTGATGAAACTTGAGACACACATAGCCCAATGTCATAATTCAAAACTAACGCAGCGAAAATTTTGAAAAGTTACCCCAGTTCTGAAAAAAATCGATAAATTCGACATGGGGTCGAGAATCAGAAACACAAACCACAGACTGTCTAGGGGACGCAACTCGACCTTTTTTAACTCTCAAAAAAAATTTACCATCATTTTTTTTCCATTTTTTTGCTACTTTTTGGCTATAACTCTCTAAAAATGCTTTATAGTTATTTCCCTTACAAACCTGAGCAACGCCGGGCGATACTGCTAGTAGCAAATAAGAAAATGGAGAAGCGCAATATTTGGTTCATCAATTTAGGACATTAAAATGTTAACTTATTTATTTATTAAAATGATAATTATATATATATATATATATATATAATATATATATATATGCATGCATGTATGTATATATATAAATCTATGTGTGTATGTCTTTGTGTCTGTGTTTGTTCCCAACCACCGCTTGACAACTAGTGTTGGTATGTCTACATCCCCGTAATTTGGCGGTTCGGAAAAAGAGATCCAATAGGATAAGTACTTGGCTTAAAAAATAAGTACTGGAGTCGATTAAATCGACTAAAAAAATTCAAGGTGGCGCCCCAGCATGGCCGTAGTCTAGTGACTGAAACAAGTAAAATAGATAAAGAGGAAAATAAATAAATAAACCATGTTGCATGATTAATAAACTGCAGAGTATGAGAAAGTATTGTTA
The DNA here is from genome assembly GCF_006345805.1 of Octopus sinensis. NCBI lineage: Eukaryota > Metazoa > Mollusca > Cephalopoda > Octopoda > Octopodidae > Octopus > Octopus sinensis. The sequence goes on along the minus strand of NC_043007.1, from coordinate 66,258,742 downwards.
GTAAAAATGAAAAATGTATATATATATAAAGATAAGTGTAGATTGATGTTGAATAATGTTGAGTCCATAATACATATAATAATAAATATTTGTCATAGATATCTCCAGTGTAATGTAATGTCAGTTCCTGGTTTTTATTTTATAATTTTTAATTCTTTTATTTGTTTCTGTCATTGGGCAGAGGCCATGCTGGACTACCGGCCTGGAGAGTTTAATCGATCAAATCGATCCCCATATTTATGTCTGGTCACTTTCGCTGAATGAAGTGGACATAGATACACTAACACCAGTCGGTGAGCTGACAGAAACGTTAGCACGCCGGACGAAATGCGTAGCCGTATTTCGTCTGCCGTTACGTTCTGAGTTCAAATTCCGCCGAGGTCGACTTTGCCTTTCATCCTTTCGAGGTCGATAAATTAAGTACCAGTTACGCACTGGGGTCGATGTAATCGACTTAATCCGTTTGTCTGTCCTTGTTTGTCCCCTCTGTGTTTCGCTCCTTGTGGGTAGTAAAGAAATAGGTATGAGTATAAACACAGACCTACTCGTACGCACACGCACACGCACGCACGCACACATTTATAAATATAACAAGATTCTACACAGTTTCCGTCTACTAAATTCATTCATTCGCTCACAAGGTCTTTGTCGGCCTGGAGCTATATTAAAAGGCACTTTATAATGTGCTGCACAGTGAGACTGAACCCTTATCCACATGGTTGGGAGGCGAACTACTTAACCACACAGCCGTGTCTGTGATTGAAAAATAACTTGCAGCGATGGCCATAAACTTCTATATGGTTTGAGAATATAAAGTATGTACCAAACACAGGTATATATGTTTATGTATTGATTGGTAAGATTCCATACAAAGCCGCACCTTTATCAGGTAAGAAAAAGTTAATTACATCGACCTTAGTAATTGCTTGGTAATTATTTTAACGATTGCAGAAAGATCGAAGTGAAAGTCAATACTGGTAGAAATACAGCTCTCTTTCTTTATCTCTATCTCTCTTTCGGTCTGTCTGTCTGTCTATCTATCTGTCTATCCATCTTCTTCTCCCTGTTTAGCCCCTCTTTATATATATATATATCAATACATATATATACATACATATATAAATATATATATATATATATACATACATACATAAATACACACACACATACACACACATATATGTATGGATGTATGTATTTAATGTATATTCATACATATATGTGTGTGTATATACATGCGCACACATCCAAATACACATGAATTAAAGTTCCATTAATCTGGCATCCAATTGTCAGGCGGACCCGATTGTCCGGCACTTTTTGTTGTGTGTTATGAATATTTCTTTTCAGCTTTTTTTCTTTCTTCTTTTCATTTGCTGAGCTCCGTCCCTGATCGCCGATGTCACACACCGCCAACGTTTACATTCAAGTTGAAAAGAACCGTGGCCTGTACCTAAGTGTTTTCTATCTATCTTTATAGATTATCCATACATCAGTTGAAATATCTATCTATCAGCATTAAATGCAGGAACCGAGGTGGGGAAAGGTGTGAAAAGAAAGCTTGCAACTCTAACATTGCATCAGGAAATTGAAATAGTAGAGCCTTTGAAAAGAAGTGTAAGTCAGAATGTTCTCATGCGTGAATATAACAAGCTTTCTTTAACAATATATAACATTAAAGGACAAAAGTAGTAGCTTATGGCTAATTCAGAGTCAACTCATGGTGCTGATATGCAGCAAAAATGTAAAAAGCAAAAGAAAAAAATGTAGTTGAAACTTTCAGAATTCGATAGTGTTTTGTAAGTGGTTTAGTGCAAAGTGGTCTGAGGGTATGTCGCTTTCAGAGGTAGCGATAAGTGCAAAAGCTGAACATTTTCACGAAGACGTGAGTATTATGAAGGGTTACATGTCTAAAGTTAAGTGATGTGCTTTAGAAATTTCAAAGGAGCAAAAAGACAAATGATATTTATAAATTTACTTAAAAGAAATTTCTGAATATTTCGGCTGTTAGAAAATGAAAATTACATATTTGATAATCTGTCTCTGCTTAGGTCCTAAAGATGCCGGAATGGCAGGACTGCATTGTTTCTTTGTCTGTCACTTTGTCTGATTGTCTGTCTGTTTGTCTGTTTCTCCGTCTCTCTCTTTCTTTCTCTCTCCCTCTCTCTTTCCTTCTCTCTTCATCTGTCTGTCTTTCTGTTGCGTGCGCATGTATGTCTCATAATATTCCCAACTTCCAATAGTCGGTATGTTTGAGATCCACTTTTCATATTTACATAGACACAAAGTCTTAACACTGTCTACCTCTACATTCAATGATTAAAAATCCAGCTTAGATGACTACTGCCGAATTTTATTGTCTGCAGTCTACTCTAGAGCTCCAGGCACGTCAACATGAAGCTATATTAACCCGTTTGTGGGATTAAATTGAGATTTTATATTAAATTTTCGTTATTAGCGACGAAATTTTCACGGCTATCACCAATGATCAGGCAATCCGTGTTTTTCTGTACTAGTAGAAACGAAATTTGTCTAAGTATGCAGTTAATAGTGGATACTTGCTACTGACGACGCGCAAATAAGCAGAAATTCCGGATGTAGCAACTCCACCACCACTGCTGGATAACATTCGTCTGTTACTGCTACTGCTAGATTTTGTAGCACTATACGCCAATATGAGTTGCTTTCTCAAGACGAAAACTGCAGTGGCGTGGCTTTCTTACAGTTTATTTATCTATTTAATTATTTATTTATTGTGACTTTTAGATAAAGTCTTCAAAATTGTGTTTCTGAACAGGATTCAGAGCGTAAACGGAATTCGTACCTCTACAAACAATAATAACAATGGTTCCATGATTTGAATTTGAAAAAAATGTAATTTATATTGTTACTGATGTAAAGATGTGTTGTGGCGTTTATCCATTAGCTTTCGAATGAAATATCGCCAATGATTATTGGAAACGAAACTAG
>NC_043007.1:66248272-66250772 GCF_006345805.1 Octopus sinensis | reverse complement strand
CTAGTTCTATCTGGTGAAATAACCGACTGGCACTCCGTCGGTTACGACGACGAGGGTCCCAGTTGATCCGATCAGTGGAACAGCCTGCTCATAAAATTAACGTGCAAGTGGCTGAGTACTCCACAGACAAGTGTACCCTTAACATAGTTCTCAGGAAGATTCAGCGTGACACAAAGTGTGATGAAGCCGGCTCTTCGAATTTACAGGTTGAACTCACGACTAACTCTAACAACTTAGCCACACTCCTTCACACACACACACACACACAAACACACACACACATACACACACACATTTTAGGATAGAGGCACAATGACGCAAACAACTGGTATAAGAAAAGATTATTATTATTATTATTATTATTATATTATTATTATTATTATTATTATTATCATTGTTGTTGTTGTCTTTGCACAACTTCTAACGCTGGAGATGTACTGCGGTGTCAGCTGTTCTTACCAGTGAACTAAGATAGCACCCCTTGTTTTTCGAGCACCATCCGGAGTATTCGAGCGGCTCTAAGCAGTGCTGTTTTCTGCAAGTGCTCCACATTTATTGCAATCCCAATTTTACTCTTTTACTTATTTCAGTATTTGAGTGTGGCCATGCTGGAGCACCACCTTTAGTCGAGCAAATCGACCCCAGGACTTATTCTTTATAAGCCTAGTATTTATTCTATCGGTCTCTTTTGCCGAACCGCTAAGTTATGGGGACGTAACACGCCAGCATCGGTTGTCAAGTGATGTTTGGGTGACAAACACAGACATAGACCCCCCCCCCACATATATATATACATATGTACGACAGGCTTCTTTCAGTTTCCGTCTACCAAATCCACTCACAAGGCTTTGGTCGGCCCAAGGCTATAGAAGAAGACACTTGCCCAAGGTACCACGCAGTGGGACTGAACCCGGAACCATGTTGTTGGTAAGCAAGCTACTTACCCCACAGACACTCCTACGCCTATGCTCAATGTACTTCTCAAGATTTTTACTCATTGTTCCCAGGGCTCCGTCAATCATTGGTACTACTACCACCATTTTTCAGCGCCACAACTGCTTAATCTCCCAAGCTAACCTGTCATATCTATCTACTTTTCTTTCTTCCTTATTGCGTACCTTGTTGTCAGCTTGGAATGCTATAGCTATGATCCAGCATCGTATGTGTTCTTTCTCAACACTATGTCTGGTTTCCTATTCTCCATCTCATGGTCGCACTGAATCATAAAATCCCATAGGATCTTTGCATTATCATTTTCAATGATGCCTTCGGATTTATGTTCGTATCACGTTTTTGCTCTGTAAAGTTCATACTTATTGCAAAGTATCCAATGGACAACACTTGCTATATTGTCATGACGTCTCTTCTTCTTTTCTTCTTTTCTTCTTCTTCTTCTTCCTCTTCCTCTTCCTCTTCCTCTTCTTCTTCTTCTTCTTCTTCTTCTTCTTCTTCTTCTCATCTTCTTCTTCATCTTCCTCTTCATCTTCTTCTTCTTCTTCTTCTTCAACTTCCTCTTCACCTTCCTCTTCAACTTCTTCTTCTTCATCTTCTTTTTCCTCTTCTTCTTCTTCTTCTTCTTCTTTTCTTCTTCTTCTTCATCTTCTTTTTCCTCTTCTTCTTCTTCTTCTTCTTCTTTTCTTCTTCTTCTTCTTCTTTTTCTTCTTCTTCTTCATCTTCTTTTCTTCATCTTCTTTTTCCTCTTCTTCTCCTTCTTCTTCTTCTTCTTCTTTTTCTTCTTCTTCTTCTTCTTCTTTTTCTTTTTGTTCTTCTTCTCATTTTTTCTTCTTCTTCCACTTCTCCTCTCTTCTTTTCTTCTTCTTCCTCTTTTTCTTCTTCTTCTTCTTCTTTCTTCCCTCTTCTTCTTCTCATTTCTTCTTCTTCTTCTTTTTTTCTTCATCTTCTTTTCTCCTTCTTCTTCTTCTTCTTCTCTTCTCCTCCTCTTCTTCTTCATCTTCTTTTCCCCTCTTCTTCTTTTTCTTTTCTTCTTCTTCTCTTCATCTTCTTCTTTCTTCTTCTTCTTCTTCTTCTTATCATCTTCATTCATCTTCTTCTTCTTCTTCTCCCCTTCATCTTCTTCCTTTCTTTTCTCCTTCTTTATTATATCATCATCTTTTCATCATCATCATCATCTCCTTCATCTTTATTCTTATTATTATTATATTTCATTATTCATCATCATCATCTCATCATCATCATTATCATTATCATTATATTATTATTATTATTATTATTTTATTATTATTATTATTATTATATTATTATTATTATATAATAGTAGACGTCACACAGTTTACAATGTCGGTGGGATTTTGTTTTCGGCGAGATTTTGTCCTGATATCCATACACGCGTACCCCTAACGTAGTTCTCAGGAACATTCAGCGTGACGCAAAGGCTGGTCCTTTGAAATATAGGTGCTACTCATTTTTGCCGGCTGAGTGGACTTTGGCGTTATAGTGACTGTGCAATGATGGTAATGGTGGCGATGGGGGTGAGTACAGT
>NC_043007.1:66213272-66243272 GCF_006345805.1 Octopus sinensis | reverse complement strand
CAAACGATCATCTTTAAAAACTTTAATATTTACAACTTTTGTGAATACCTATCATTTCCTTTCTCCTTGTATATTCAAAAATGTAAACATACTTTTTATTGTAAGAACACAGCAGTTTTCACTAGTCGGACATACAAACGATCATCTTTAGAAAATTAAAAATCTTTAATATTTACAATTTTCTATGAAAATTTTGCCCTTCCTTTCTTTCCTTCCGCCCTGAATATTCGAAAATGTAACCATCCTTTTTATTGCAAGAAGACTACAGTTTTTTTCTGGTCGGACATACAAACGATCGTCTTTAGAAAATTTAAAACTTTGGGTAGACAAGGGTATGTTTAAAGTGACTGAGCAGAAATTAGTTGATCAAGCTAATACTATTAGAAGAAAAACGTGGATGACAGAATTGGACAGATCGCAAAAATTGAAAAGAAAGACTAAGCAGTATGAACAACATAAGAGATACGTCTCAAACCAAAGAAGAACCTAAGGGGAAAAATAATAATAGCGCTACCAATAAGGAAGGGACAACTGGTAGCGGTGGCTTAAGTGATTTAAGTAAGGAAGATCAGAAGATTTTAGATGCGTTACAGGAAGTAATGAGTAAAGAAGGAAGAAAAAGATTGTCAACATAAAAAGGCACCAACAGAAAGAAGCTGCTAGAAATGACTAGGAAAGTAGATTCTGTTATCAGTAGGATAGACACTAAAAATTTAGTAGACACTAACTTATTGATTTATTCAGGAGGGGTTGTAGTCACCAGAAGATTAGATATCTCACAGGGACGGATTAAAAAAGAGCAAATGTGGAAAAGGAGACTACAAAAATAAATGGAAGATTTTAAGACAAGATCTTACTAGAATAGAAGCCTGGAAAACAAATAAGTTAGGAAACACAACATGCAAATCTTCCCCCGTGAAATATACTTAGTCAAAGAGAAAGGACTTGGGGTCGTAATAGAAGAGTTGAAACAGCGTATCATAGTAGTAGTTGGCAAACTCTCCAGATATCAGAAAAGAATATATCAGTATCAACAGAGTAGTTTAATTGTGACAGACCAGACGAGAATTTATAACCAAATAAATGGAGAATGAAGTACTGAAGATGAGAAACCTAATGCAGAAGCTAGAAAGTTCCGGAGTGATATTTGGGATGAGCCTGTCAATCATAATGGAGTTGCAGTATGGTTAAAGAAAGTGAGGGAAAAAGTAGTAAGAAGCAGTCAGATCTAAAACTAGAGTATTAATGCGTAAGGTGTTAGGAAAAATGCCGAATGGGAAGGGCCCAGAACCAGATTTAGTTCAAGGGTACTGGTTAAAGAAATTCAGTAGTTTACATAAGAGGCTGAGGGAACAACTTCAGGATTACCTTAATGGAGGAATAATACCAGATTGGATAACCAGAGGGCGGACAATACTCATCATGAAAGATAAGAGCAAGGGTAATACAGCTAGCAACTATAGACCAATCACTTGCTTACCATTAGTGTGGAAGCTTCGGCTAGCTAAGCCATCAATGGACTGCCCGATGGAGTGTTAGCTGGTCGAAACTTCGAAGTCACTGCCGTTCTTGTTAAAGAATGATACACGCACGCACGCACACACACACACACACACACACACACACACACACACACACACACACACACACACACACACACACACACACACACACACACATATGTATATGCTATGTAATAGATGTCTGAACATGATAATAGATGTATGAACATGATAATTTCAACTATTTCTGTTGATTGAAAAAAATGAACATCTTTGAAAGATTTTCGACACTTATTGGGGGTCTGCATCACTAGACCAATTTCAAAGAAAATAACCTGCCAATCTCCTTATATACTTATATACACAACAAATCCACTAGGTTCAGAAAACTAGACCTACTAACTTGCATACCATTAGGGTTTAAAACTTTAATGTCTGTGGCTCATCAACGGGGATCCCATTTCACACAATATCAAGGGGTGTTATAATGTATCTAAATCTACAGAGTAGACATACAAACATGACAAATTTATTTCCCTACAGATTGAGAAAATATAAAAATGATTGGCAGTCTTAATTGATTTTCGACCCTCATTGTGGTCTCATCAGAGATGTGTACATCACTTGACCTGTAATATTTTTCTTCTTTTAACACAAATATTCTCTTTCGCGTGAGGTTTCTGACCCCTTTCTTAATATAACTGCTGTGTATCGGAATTATCATTTCCTAATGCTAATGGGCAATTAGATGAACTCGAGTAGAAAGGGTTACGATTCTTCAATAGATCTGGGGTCAACTTTGCTTTCTATGCTCACAGAGTCGATAAAATAGAGTGCCAAATCAGGACAGAGGCATAGCAGAATTGACGAAGAATCAGACAAAATACCTTGCACTTTTTGTCCTGGCCGTGTATGTTCAAAGTGAAGGCATGTGGCTTAGTGGTTAGAGTAAGATCATGAGTTCGATCTCCGGCGACGCGTTTTGTTCTTGAGCAAGACACTTTATTTCGCGTTGCTCTAGCCCACCCAGCTGGCAAAAAGAAGTTGTACCTGTATTTCAAAGGGCCAGCCTTGTTTCATCCTATGTCACGCTAAATTTCCCAGGGAACTTCGTTAAGAGTACACATGTCTGTGGATTGCTCAGCCACATGCACGTTAATTTCACGAGCAGGCTCTTCCGTTGATCGGATCAACTGGAACCCTTGTCACTTCAACCGATGGAGTGCCAGTTAATTAGTATGTCCCGGCTTAATCTAGTTAAACACTACCTCTACCAACTAGTCCTAGGGAATCTGCAGCCGATTGACTGCATTCGGGCTTTCCTACCATTTTTGGAGATCCTGACAAAATATAGTGTAACAGGTCTTTTCTCTTTGACTAAGAAGTAAATTTGTTCAGCAGATTTTGAAGTTAAACCAGAAATGCAATGAGATTGTAACACTATTACTTTATCTGCTCAGCTACATCACTTTTGTTTTAACAATTTCCTTCATTTGCGTAACGTGTATGTACAACCATACGAATACTTCCGTCTCTTTTGTTCACATAACGTTCCCATACTCGCTCGTCATAAATTTAATCTAACGAAGGTGTCCCACAAGTCTTTTAACGCTTAATATATGTCCTTTTAAGAGATCTTGGTCGTATAGAACTACACCACAGTGTTTTCTTTTTTTTTTAACCAAGGAAAATATCGGCAATATTCACGATTATTGCGATAACACAATCATCTTTATTATTGATGTTGGCTGCCATTGTATTAGTAGTGAAGTCATGCAAGTGATGACGAATTCCATATTATTTTTATTTTCCAACTTCAGCATCATTTTATTGCGCCGTGGAAGACATTTCTTTTGTTTTCTTTATAATATAACGATGGAACTCACCAGTTAATTTATAAATATGCTAAATACAGCATGGTTATTCAAGAAATTAATCAGCACACCATGGCCAAATAGTTCTCTAAGTCGGTACACACTCCATATTAATTGCCTCGGCATATATTTATTACGCTAGCTTTGAATGCAGTCATTTGTAAACAGATATTTCGAGAGCTTTAGATTAAATGTCATCAATATACGTATATTAACTCGATTCGGCTTTACCACAAAACTATTATGAAGTAGCTACGTTACACATACGTATCCATAAAAACATAATTATTTGCATGCACGAAATTGCACGTTTGCACGAGCACACGCACATACACATATAATCGTACACATACTTAGGTGTATATGTATATGTGCGTGTGTCCGTACGTGTTTATGTATATTTTATTTCAAAATGAATATATTCTAAATGAGTTCTTTTTTTGAAATATGGAGCCTCTGCTCATACAATGACGTGCGTGTGTGTAAATATGTATATATATATGATATACATACATACATACACAGATATATATCCATACATATACATTCACACATACATATATACAGACGCATTCACAGACATTTACAACACATACAAATTATATAATTATATTCTTTTATACTTTCATGTCTCAGAGAGTGAACTGCGGCCATACTGTTGCATCTATCTATCTATCTATCTATCTATCTATCTATCTATCTATCTATCTATCTATCTACTATCTATCTATCTATCAATCAATCAATCAATCTATCTATCTATCTATCTATCTATCTATCTGTCTGTCTATCAATCTCTCTCTCTCTCTCCTCTCTCTCTCTCTCTATATATATATATATATATATATATATATATATATATATATGCCTGTGTGGTAAGAAGCTTGCTTCCCAAACTCATGGTTCTGGGTTCAGACCCTCTGCGTGGTACCTTGGGCAATCGTCTTCTACAACGGACGCGGGACGACAGGAGCCTTGTGAATGGAAGTGGGAGATGTAAGCTGAAAGAAGCCCGTCGTATACATACATACATACATACATACATACATACATACATACATACATGCATGCATACATACATACATACAATACATACATACATACATACATACATACAGGCATACATAGACACGCACATACACACGCGTGCACACACACACATCTATATCTGTATGTATATATGTATATATATTTATGTGTGTGTCTTTGTGTCTGTGTTTGTTTCCCCACCATCGCTTGATAACCGAAGTTGGTGTTTTTATGTCCCCGTAACTTAGCGGCTCGGCAAAAGTGTCCGATTAAATAAGTACTACGCTTACAAAAAATAAGTCCTGGTATACATTTCTTCGACTAAATCACCTTAAGGTTGTGCTCCAGCATAGCCGCAGTCAAATAAGAATAAAAGAATATATATATATATATAATGAGATAGGGGTGATTGGGTATTATCTGATGGTTGATGATTGATTTAGATATATTTCTCCATTTCCTCATTTTGTATTATATATATATATATACACACACACATATATATATATATATATATATATATATATATATATATATATATATATATAAAGGGTAAAGACCCCCTTCGGTCATGAGTGACCATGGGTTTGCACCTAGAGAGTTACCCTCTGAGGCACAAGTCTGGGCAAGGTTGTTTTTATGGAAGACCAGTAGTCGCCCATGCATACCGGCCTCCCCTCTCCACGCCACCAGTGTTATCCAAGGGAAAGACAAAGGTCGATACAGCTTGGCACCTGTGACGTCGCAACTCATTTCTACAGCTGAGTGAACTGGAGCAACGTGAAATAAAGTGCTTTGCTCAAGAACACAACGCACAGCCCGGTCCGGGATTCGAACTCACAACCTCACGATCGTAAGCTCGACGCTCTAACCACTGAGCCATGCGCCTCCATATATATATATATATATATATATATATATATATATATATATATGCGTATGTGTGTATGTGTGCATGTACACTTATATGTATGTGTGTATGGATGTATCGACAGATAGATCGATATGTAGATGGACAAATGTGTTATAAATTCCTTTAATAAAATCAATATTTGAATTCCCCCACCCCGCACACACACCTTAGAAAGAAACAAACTGAAAGTATTAAAAAAACGCATTATTCATTCAAATTCGTCAAACCACCAAAACTGGCAAACCCAGCAGCCGACATCTCACCAACGCACCAGCGCACCTTTAGTTATATAATAGCCAAACACACAGTGCAACGCCATTTGAAGTCTTTTTTTTTTCCTCTCTATTACACACACAGCACATTTAACTATATAAGGAAAAACGTTCTTTAAAGGCTATAAAAGGAAAACAAACAAACAAAAAAAATCAGGAAAAATACGATAAAAACGAAAAATTAACAATAACAAGACATAAAATAACTAAACAACGTGTGTTCACTGGATTTTTGATCTTTTTGTTGCTGTTTTATAGTTATAGCTGTCGTTTTATTGTTGTTGTTTTTCTTTTTTTGATATTCTTCAGAAGTCTATTATTTGTGTGAATGTTCGCGATGGGACTTTAAGATGGTGAATGGACGGAATATAACCATTCTCTTTCATATATATTGGTATTTTATTCCTTGTGTATTAAGGAAGTGTCTTTACGCCGTCCTTTTTTTTCCTTTTTGCCTTTCCTTTCTTTCACTCTTTTCTTCTCTCTCTCTTTTCTTTTCTTTATCTTTTTTTCTCTTTTGTGTATTTATTTTTTTTATTTTTGGTTGTTTTCTTTTTTTTTTCTTTCTTTCACCTTCTTTCATTTTTATAACTGTGGCTCTTACCCGAAACGACCATTTAGAAGTGGTAAAACAATGTGTGAGTGGGAGGGAGGGAGGTGTATGGTTCAGAAGGACGAAGAAGAAAGACGGAAAAGGGAATGAGAGATTGATGGATAGATAGATAGATAGATAGATAGATAGATAGATAGATAGATTGAGAGAGAGAGAGAGAGAGAGAGAGAGAAACAGAGAAAAAGAAAGAAAGAAAGAAAGAAAGAAAGAAAGAGAAAGAGACAGATAGACACCGAGAGAGATCTGTGAAGAAAACATTTTAAAGTATCGAGAGGGTGAAAAGAGGAAAGTGGGAGGAGGGAAACTAATGAAGGTAAATGGTAAAGAGAAACATTTTACGCCATTTTTATTGTTATTGTTGTAGTGGTACTTGCTGTTGTTGTTGTTGTCTTTGTTGTTGTTGTCGTTGATGTTGTTGCTTTTGTTGTTTTGTTGTTCGTTCGCCGCAGCTTTTATATTTGTTTTGGAATTTTCTTTACATTATTTAAATTATATTATTAGTAAATACAAACGCGTACACTCACACAAATGCATACAAGCATACTCACATACACGCGCACAGACGTGTATGCATGTATGTATGTATGTATGTATGTATGTATACATGTATGTATGTATCCATCAATCTATTCATCTCTCTCTCTCTCTCTCTCTCTGTATTTACACGAAAACGTATACCTTTAGATATGTATCAGCGTATGTGCGTACATGCGTGCAAGCGTTCTTAACATCATCATCATTCCTCTTTTTCTCCTTCTTCTTCTTTATGTTGCTGCGGCTGGTGTTGTTGTTGTTGTTGTTGTTGCTGTTGTTGCTGTTGTTGTTACTGTTCCTTTAACAAAATTCGCAGACCCATTCTTACCCCCAGAAAACAGTAGCCACCCATAAACAATCGAATACACCCGAACAAGAAGAACAATAACAAGAAGAAGAACAACAACTACAAAAATAACAATAAAAAACAAATTACATAAAATAATAGACCTTACTACATATACCCCCATTCCTTCTCTTCTACACTTCCTTCTCATCCTATTACCCACATACTGCCATCTATGTGGGTTTTGACGGTGAGCGTACGTGCGCACGCGCACACCAATAAATGTGTCTCTCCCTCTATATATATATATATATATATATATATATACTCACACATACATATATATGTGTATGTGTAAGTATATGTATGTATGTATAATATATATACACACATGTATACATATTGTATGTCTTTTCGTATGCGCGGTTGTGTGTGCATACATATATATATATATATGTGTGTGTATATATATGTGTGTTTGTGTGCGTGTGTATAAATTATATATGTATACATTTATACACACATATATATGTACACATACCTGCATACATGCATATATATATATATATATATATATATATATATATATATATATATACATATATATATATATATATTATATATATATACATATATATATATATATATATACATACATACACACACACATACACTCATATATATATATATATATGCACACAGACACACATATATATATATATATGCACACACAACCGCAGCATACGAAAAGACATACACACATATTCACAATAGTATTTTTTTTATTAATTTTCTTTTTGGCTCTTGTTTTGTATGGGCATATTCTTCTCTTCTGGAGATATTTACAGTGTGATGAACACCTTCATGTCACCCTAGGGATATTACTAAAATGTGGGTGGGGTGCATGGTTGTTCCGCCATGCATTCAACCAATGGGGGATAACGAAACTGAAAGCTGCGGCGCGTGTTTGTGTGTGTGTGTATGTGTGTATGTGTGTGTGTGCGTGTTTGTGTTTGTATGTGTGTGTGTGGTTTTGTGTGTGTATGGGCGTACATGGTCGTATGGTATGTGTGTGCGTTGTGCGAGCACTGGGGATGTGAGTGTGTATGTGTGAGTGCGTGTGAGAAAGGGAAGGTGTGCGTGAATGTATGATTAGTTGAATGAGTGAGTGTGGGAGTAAACGAGGGAAGTGGGTTAGTGTGCGGTGAGTGGGGATAATGGTGATGGTTGCGGCAGTGGTGGTGGTGGTGGTAGTGGTGTTGGTGGTCGTGATGAATGTATTGGTCAAATGAAAACGAAAATATGATCCCCAATCTCCCGCCAAAGAGGCAAAACTAATGGCCGCCGTTGTTCATTATGACTTTCTTAATATGGATATATCTGACGGCCATTTTTATGGGCGAGTTGGAAAAACGTCGGTGGCAATGGTGATAGTGGTGGTGGTGGTGGCTGTGCTTAAGGGTGTAGTGTGGGTGCCGGTGTGAATGGGTGGCACAGGGATTGATGCAGAGGGGTGGTAAGTGTGCGTGTGGGGGAGTGACTCTGGTCATTCGTCTAGGACCGGATAAGGTCGTGGGTGTCTGACCGTAACACTAGGCAACGTCACTATCGCGTTCACCACAACATAACCACATCGTCAGCACCAGTGCCAGCAACAGCAGCAGCAGCAGTAGCCGATTCCCATAACGGCACCCTCACCATAAGCACCACTGGCGCCAAGGCTATTGCCGCTTCCATCACTATCATCACTACTACTACTACTACTACTACTACTACTACTACTACTACTACTACTACCACCACCACCACCACCACCACCACCACTACTACTACTACTACCACCACCACCACCATTACTACTAACACCACAATCACTACAACAACCAACAAAACCACTTATACCAAGCCGTGAACAACAAGAATTAGTCAACACCAGTACCTACACCACTACTACAGTTATGACTTACCATCGTCCACACAAAACCAGCACTGTTACCATGAGACTGATCACCGCAACCACAACCTTAACTAACATACTATCTATCTATCTATCTATCTATCTATCTATCTATCTATCTATCTATCTATCTATCTATCTATCTATCATCTATCTATCTATCAATCTATCTATCTATCTATCTATCTATCTATCTATCTATCTATCAATCTATCTATCTATCTATCAATCTATCTATCTATCTATCTTTCTTTCTAACTGTGTCAGTCAGTCTGTGCATGTATGTACGTATCTATATTTATGTCTATATATTTGTCTGTCTATCTACTTATATAATGGATATATAAGTGCAAACATTTGCATATGCTCCGCTGGATGCGTTGTGTTCGTATGGTATGTGCAGATGTTTATTTATATTTTCCGGTTATGTTTGTACTGATGGGTGGAGAACATTGTAGTGTATGGTGACCACGAAATCATTAATGGTATACGACTAAACCGTTCTTTTTAAAGGAATCTCTGTTTTATTTCCTCGAAGTTGGGGCGTGTGTATACTTATTGAAGTAGTTTGACTTTAGAATCCCATTAAAGCGTGTGGCTTTACGTATTGTAATAGCGCTTGACATTATAATGTATTTTATATATAAGGGAAGAAAATATACACTTTGTATTAATTCTTTCCTTAATTGGTTTTACACGCAGGCTACCCGATAAAATCGTATATAGATTTTATCCTTATAATTTATATGAATATATATACGACAGGCTTCTTTCAGTTTCCATCTACCAGATCTACTCACGTGGCTTTGGTAGACTAGAAGCTATAGTAGTAGACACTAACCCAAGGGCCATGTTGCAGGCCTGAATCCGAAACCATATATATGCATATATGGGTACAGGACGTCACAAACCGTAAACAACATGAAATAGGAAAACAAATGAGTTGATACGCAAACAATGATAGAAACAAATGAAAAACAGGACAAGTAACATAAAGAACGACCCTTCATCAGTTGTTAGCTGTCTATCTACTTCTCATTTCGAGCATTGAACGATAATATGAGTCTTCGAAGGCAGTTGCTCCCGCAACACCAAAATAAAATTTGGGGTTTGCGGAGGGTCAAAGTTGGTAACAAAAAACAGAACAGTGGAGACATATAAGGAAACCGAACGAAAACAAACATGGAAGGTCGTTAGACCAGACGAAGTTAAAATAGTGAATGCTGGAGAAATGTTTTCTTTGACAAGACAAAAAATTAAAGGGAGAGACAGATAGGATACGTGCAGTCTCTACAACAGCCCTGTAGGAAAAGAAAGATAATCATGTGAAGAAAAGAAAGATTGACGATGGTCACGTGTGAGCAATGAGAAAGAGAGTAAAGGAGAAGGAGGGAGAGAGAGAGAGACAGACAGACAGATGGAAAACGGTGAAGGGGAGAAAAAATGAATTAGAGAAAGGATGAGAGAGAAAACGATAGGAAGAGAGAAGAGTATAGGGTAGTGTCGCATCAAATATATTAAGATAAACTTACTTGGAAATGGATGGGTGGAGTTCAATCAAATAATAATATAAATAACATATATATATATCTACACACACATACGCGCGCACACACACGCACATATATATATATACATATATACATATATGGGTATAGGACGTCACAAACCATTCGTTCGGTTTCTTTGTATGTCTCAACTGTCTTGTTTTTGTTAAGAAATTTGATGCTTTGCAAATCCCAAATTTTATTTTGGTTGTTGCGGGATTAATTGTCTTCAAAGACTCATACTGTCGTTCAATGCTCGAACTGAGGAGTAGATGGTCAGTTGACAACGGATGAAGGTTCATTCTTTATGTTACTTGTCCTGTTTTTCATTTGTATCTCGCGTTGTTTGCGTATCAACTCATTTGTTTTCTTATTTCATGTTGTTTATGGTTTGTGACGTCCTGTACCATATATGCATATATGCCTATATATATGTA
Organism: Octopus sinensis; assembly: GCF_006345805.1. Classification (NCBI taxonomy): domain Eukaryota; kingdom Metazoa; phylum Mollusca; class Cephalopoda; order Octopoda; family Octopodidae; genus Octopus; species Octopus sinensis. Next base: position 66,232,308 of record NC_043007.1, on the reverse strand, counting down.
TATATATATATATATATATATATATATATATATATATATACATATATATATGTATGTATGTATTTATGTATGTATGTATGTTTGTATGTATGTATGCACATATATATGTATGCATATATATATATTATTTATTCACACATATATATAATTAAATAAGGTATTATTACCATTATTATTATTTTTATTATTATTATTATATTATTATTATATTATTATTATTATTATTATTATTATTATTATTATTATTATTATTATAATAATAATAATAATAATAATAATAATACAGTGGCCAGCAAGTTTAAGCCTATATAGGTAAAATATACAATTAAATTAAGTAGGGTATCAGAATACCACTCGCTAGAAATAGGAGCTATCACACCAATACCACAAATTTGTCCCTATTACAATACAGACGGTAAATGCAACGAACATAACAAGAAATAGCTTTACCTTGTATGATCTATAGAAACAAGAATAACAGACATTCCGGTATCAGTTTATTTCCCCTTTTGTATCAATATACTTAAGGCTTATCAGCCGGACTTACTATATATCATCTATTTTTGAAAATATTCATCCCATTACACCGTTGCAGTCACCATATGTATTTTAGTAGTGAGAAATTTGTGGTCTTGTAGGTATTTTTAGCAAGAGGTATTCCGATACCTTACTTAATTTGTTTATGTGTGTGTGTATGTGTGTGTGTGTATATTATATATATATATATATCATTATATGATCGAACGCCACGCAACCATTTCCAAGTAAGTTTTATCTTAATGATTCCGATGCTGCACTCCTATCACTATCTCTATTCTCCCTCTCTCTCCCTCACTCTTCCTCACTGTTTCTCCCGACTCTCTCTGTTGCTCACACGTAACCAGCGGCTATCTTTCTTTCTCCTCCTTACGCTACAAGAGACAAGGCTCATTTTTTGGCCTGTCTCGTTACTCTATTTGTTTCTTTCGTTGTTCGAAAAAGTTCGTTTTTCCATGTTTTTGTTTTTTTTTTGTTCTCTTTTTTCATGTCGTTCACGTTTTTTGACGTCCTGTACTCATATATGCATGTGTATATACATATATATGTAGGTATGTACATGTATGTATGTATACATGCATATATATGTATATTATATATATTATATATATACCAATAATACATCGGAATTTTCGACTATGCAGAATATGACCCAAAAATATTCGAGGAGACCTTTTGAAGAATTCCTTCAGGCACAGAAAGCCAGATTACCAAACATTCCTCCAACTACATACATACATACATACATACATTTATGCATGCATACATACATACCCACAGACGCTCACGTGCGCGCACACGGACACACACTTACACATTTATGCTTATACCTATATTTAAACTACCTTCCTTTCTGTAACTGCCTCTTCACTCATCCAACAATTTTTCTCTCCTATTACTTTCGTCTCACTAACGAACATTTGCCTATCAATTTCCCTAACATTATATAGCTTGGAGTGAAATAGTGCGAGCTGAATGAAAATGGAGAATTTAGGGAAGATATGAGACAGAGATAATAAAATTTAAACATTCTGAGCAAAAGAATATGCGGAAATGGAAATATAGGAGTAAGGGAAGCAAAGACGAAAATACAGGGAAATAGAAAGAGAAAGAGCTATAGCTTACGCAAACTATAGTAAATAGATATACTATGAGAGACAGTGAGTTAGAAAGAGAGAGACAGTGAGAATGAAATTTTCCAAAGAGTGAGACAGGATGGGGAAAATAAGTAAAAGGAAAAAAGAAATGAAAAGCCTGTGTGATAAAATGTTGATTATTCTTGGAATATTGCTTGGAGGTCATTTCTTCATCAATTTTTAGGATGTATACAATAATGGTCTGCCATTTCAGCACTGTGGACCGCTAACCCTAACCCTAACCCTATCTTTAGTCCTAACTGTAACCCTTAAGCCATTTTCGTTTTCCATTTTGGATACCTTTGTGATATAGTTACCTCAGTTCTGAACAATGGATGCATTCTTCTCACTTTTCACGTTTCAGGTCACCTTGCATTTGCAATGTCCATTAGTCAGCTTCTGCAATCGAGTTGGAAATAATCCAGCCAGACCCGAAGTTTGAAACTGACAAAACCTTTATTCTTTTTTCTTTTTGCACTATGTGACGCTAAGTTTTCTGTGGGTTGTTATCATGAGGCCTGAGGGTTCCTGACAGCTTTGCAACTATTTTTGGTTGTCTATTATTTTCACGATGTTCATCATCATCATCATCATTATCATCCCCACCACCACCACCACCAAATACACCACCACCACCACCACCATCATCATCATTATTATTATCATTATTATTATTATTATTATTATTATTATTATTATTATTATTATTATTATTATTATCATGTTTCAGTTATGTTTCTATTGCTTGCCGAGTGTCTTTCCAACACCTAGGGCAAAGAAACTCACTGTATACATTGGTAGGCCATAAATTAAACACACCAGATTGTTCATTTACAAAATCATGTGATAGAAAAAAAAGGGCAGAAAGATAGAGGAAAGAAGGAAAAAAAGGAAAATTTTAAAAAGGAATGAAAAAATAAGGGGGAAAAGGAAAGAACATTACCAGCAACAATGCTCTTCTCACTACGTGTGACGTACCACTTAAGATAATCTTTTGCTCTCCCTGCATGGATGGTAAGTCAGAGGTCATCCTCAAATAATTTTTAGTTCCTTTTTTGATCATTCCAAGTCCTCCTACAATCACTGGTATTATAACCGTCTTGAGATGCCACATTTTTTCGATTTCAATCAGCAAATCTTATATTTTCTGACCTTATCAAATTCTTTTGCCGAGATATTGATCACAAATTATGCTCATGTCAACCAATAAGCAAACTTTATTGCTTTGGTCATTCACAGTAATATCTGGTTTATCAGCTTTGATGATCCGCTCTGTACATCTTGAAAAGTCCCAATGAATCGTTACATTTTCTCACTCAGTTTTAAAGCATGAGTATTTACGCTGTTCAAAGATAAAATAATGCTGTATGACTCATGGTTTGTTGCCAGTTGCGAACCCTGTCGACTGCATCTTTTTGACCTAAACTTATCATGTCTCCATAGAAATCAAATCTACAGCAAACTTGAAGGCAATGTGTCGAATTTTTTCATGTAGTCCTTGACAGGTCTTTCTAAAATCGCACAAGTTTGTGTGTGCATTATTACCAAGGTAAAAACCCAGGAAGGGAGTGTATATACGCTTGCTCGACCTATCAGAATACCAACCAAATTCCTTCAAATCACAGCTTACCTTCAATTGGGAAAGAAAGATGGAAAAGAATGGGTGTTCATTGACCCTGTTCATCTCGTAAAGAGCTTGAAGAGGCAAAGAACACTTTATACCAGGACTCTGTACCTCGGCCACGAAGATGGATAGATTCATTTATACATAAAACATACAAAGGACCTGATTTTACATACCAAAGTGTTTACAGTCAAATGTTAGGATCGTCTTTTGTAGAAAATGTGATAGAAAAGTGTGTGTGGGCAGACGGATATTTCTTTTATGTGCATTTTATGATAATGTCACAATAGACAGAGTGAAAACGGACAGCTGCTCAAATTGCCGGGTGCCGAGTAAAAGAAAGAGTTACTTGGGATTGGCTTTAATAACAAAATGGCTGCCAAAGGACAAATCACTAATTGGCTTTTAGAAAGCCCGTGAAAAGCTAAAAAATACCCTCTTTTGCAATGAGGGTTGCACTACACATTTAATGATGTAGAAATCAGCATATGCCATAAATAATATTGCATGCAGTGAAAGGTTAAATTATTTTTAGCTAGGATGTACGAGGACGATTGTAGTGTCGGGGTAAATGTGACACTAGGGAGTTAACCTGCTTTCCATAACGGATAAGTAAACATTTTCTTGTCATTCCTTCCTTTCCTAGAATTGTTTATTCGTGTAAACTATACAACGGCAGAGTGGAGACGCATAACTTAGTAGTTAAAGTGTTGGACTCCTGATCGCAAGATTGTGGTTTCTATTCCTGGACAGGGCGATGCGTTGTATTCTTGAGCAAAACACTTCAATTCATGTTGCTCCAGTTTACTCATTTGGTAAAAATGAGTAATCCCAAGGTAGACTGGCCTCCCTTCCAAGGAGCGATATATATGCTAGAAAACCCGGGGTACCGCGCCTATGCTATTTAAGGTGTAATGTGGACTAGTCAATAAAACAGTAGCGTTTGGCTTGCTGTTAGTCTTTGTTAGTTAATTAGTTTAGGAAGGTTTAAAATGTTATTACTCAAAATCACGTACCAAGGGTAACTCGCACGTTTTGTATAAAATGTTAATTTATTTCAGGCCACTGTAGAAATGAAACTTTTCTTCTATTTTTCGATATTGAATTTCATTGTCAGCTAACCAAAGATAAACGAAGTGAAACAAAGAATTTTTTATGAAGTTCCTGGCAGAAATGAAATGAGGTCACCTGTCGCAGTGTGTCGATCCACCAAACACTAATTCCTTATCTAGTTTTATATATATTTTCTTTTGCCAATTCTTAACTAAAATTAACCGATTCTTATATAGCTTCTTCTTTCTAGTACTTTCTAGTACTACTCACTATTCATTGATTATATTACATCTTGTAAAATACTCCTTAACTATTTCGCCAAAGTACTATCCAGTTTGACCGTACAAATTATAAACTTGTGTGTTTTGTAGACAGATACTAAAATTTGTGAATTGTATATACTATCTATAAATACTAACCGGGTACATACTTTCAATATAACCTAGGTGCCCTGTTTCGAATTATCTAAGTCTGCCGTATTACATTCATTATCGTTTAGACAGATGTTTCCTTCTGAACAGGTTTAATTTCTTTGTATCAATTATTCCTACACAATCCCAGAGTGCGTCTTTGACGCATTACAAATTTCCATTGACCCTAATGAAAGTCGGGACATTAATATTTCTACCCTTGAATAATTCTGACCTTCTGGTTTCTGACGATGCATAAATGAATACAATCATCAGGGAACCATTTTGCACAGATATTTAAGTCTAATGATATCTAACAGCTAGTTGGGTTCTAAATGTTTGCTATTCAGCTTTTCTAAAACACATTGTCACTTTTCTCGATTGCGTACTGGGACTCTGATATTGCTGGCAGGTAACGTACCAAAATCTAGTGATCTGCCTCCATCGCCGTTTGCACATGCAACCATCAGTAAAGACATAACTAAAGATACAAGAAAAAAAAAGATAAAAGCGAATACCTTCCCTTAGTCTGTTTTCATGAAGATTTGAAACTGGAGTCTTATGACTGCAGGAACTCTTTTATACATCAGTACGAAAGATACTTATTTCTTTATTGCCCACAAGGGGCTAAACATAGAGGGTACAAACAAGGATAGACAAAGGGATTAATCGATTACATTCACCCCAGTGCGTAACTGGTACTTAATTTATCGACCCCGAAAGGATGAAATGCAATGTCGACCTCGGTGGAATTTGAACTCAGAACGTAACGGCAGACGAAATACCTATTTCTTTACTACTCACAAGGGGCTAAACACAGAGAGGACAAACAAGGACAGACAAACAGATTAAGTTGATTATATTGACTCCATTGCGTAACTGGTACTTATTTAATAGACCCCGAAAGGATGGAAGGCAAAGTCAACCTCGGCAGAATTTGAACTCAGAATGTAACGGCAGACGAAATACCGCTAAGCATTTCGCCCGGCATGCTCACGTTTCTGCCAGCTCGCCGCCTTAAAGAAAGATACTTTCTATGACTGTAGCTTAATGTGATTTGTCTTAATCAACAACCTATCATTTAGGGTGTGTGAAGGTGTGTGAATATGTGTGTGTGTGTGTGGAGGGGGAGTCCTTTGACTTTTACACTCGCCAGTAGAACGTTTTATTGATTTCGTTTTCGCTGTCTTGTACATCAAGCTCACGCTATTATTTCAAACAACTGTAAAACCTGGATGAGCGAACTAAATTATATTTTGTCACTTTTTGATGGAGTTTGCACCACATTTTACCTGAGGGCACCACATTTTCCTTACAATTGTGGTCTTTTGAGCTAGCGTTGTAGACGTACCCTGCCCAAGGCTGAGTAGCTGACCCCTGGGTGGTAACAATGCTAGTCAGTGCGTCTTTCTTATTTTTAATACTTTTTCATCGACTGTTTTTGTTGCAGTTATTGTTGTCTTATAATTTATTATGACTGTTATTATTATTATTGTTTTTGTTGTTGGCTCTGGGGCTAGGAAGCCATTATAGATCCCGCATATTCTTCCCTCGATTTCACGCCTGTACGCTAAAACGTATCTTCAACGTTCCACCATACATACATACATACATACATACATACATACATACATACATATACATACACACATATACATACATACATATATACGTGCGTGCGTATATTTATATTCACATACACACACGAATACACACGCACACACACACACACACACACACATATATATATATACATAGAGTGAGAGAGAGAGAGAAGGAGAGAGAAAGAAAGAAAGAAAGAAAGAAAAAAAGAAAGAAAGAGAGAGAGAGGGAAAGAGAGAGGGATAGACGGAAATAGAAATACAGATATGTCAAATGCCATACAACATGAAAATCTTAATTTACTGAAATTGTCTCCGTCTTTTGTGTATATGTCACAGTTATAAAATGGTAAATGAGAACAGTTCCATAACAAAAAAGAAGATAATCTCAGGAACGAAAAATTTTCTAACGTTTACGTGCCATTAAGCAAAAACTAGTTTTATTGTCTGTGGACAAGGGAACAGTCATGAACACGTATTTCTCCCTCAATAGCCGTCATCAGCACGACATTTGCCTTAACTTATCTCCCGCAACCAAGTGACATAGACATGTACACAAAGACTATAATACGTTTAGGATCTATACAATTTATATAAATTAAACAAAAATTAACTAAGCAAATTTACACAGAGTGATCAAAATCAGATATATGAGAAATATAGATAAAGACAGGTATATCAAATACCGTATAAAATAAATATAGAAATATTATTATTTCTAAATCTCTCTAAAGGAGACAACGACAGCAGTACTGGGTATTAAAAGCTAACATGGCAGTCCAGAAAAATAGGACGAATGCTGCCGTCGATTAGCTCGAAGGTTTATATATATTCAGTGAAACACAGCCACTGGTTTTCAAAAATAGAAATATTATTATTTCTAAATCTCTCTAAAGAAACTAATCTGTGGATGCTTGAAGCAGTATGGAGAAGTTGATGACCTCTCCTGTTCGAAGGTGGTAATAGACACAGGTTTGTGTGTCATATAGCTAGCTAGAGGCAATGGCCTCTTGGAGCTAATCAACGGCAGCATTCGTCCTATTTTTCTGTACTGCTATGTTATGTACAAAATAAATTTTCTATTTATTCTTTTATTCTTTTACTTGTTTCAGTCATTGGACTGCAGTTTTTGCTGGAGCACAGCCTTGAAAGGTTTTAGTCCGAACAAATCGAACCCAGGACTTAAGTTTTTTTTAAGCCTTGTACTTATTGTATCAGTCTCTTCTGCTGAACCGCTAAGTTACGGGGACATAAACGCACCAACACCAATTGTCAAGCGGTGATGGAGAGACAAACACAGGCACAAAGTCTCTCTCTCTCTCTCTCTCTCTCTCGCTTCCTCTCTCTCACACATACAGGTGCATATATATATATATATATATATATACGGTTTAAGCAATTAAGATTCAAGTGAGTTCTATTGAATTCACATGAATATGGTACTTAACTTGGATGCACAAGAAATCTATACGGTGTTAACCATACGACAAAGTGGGGTGATTACAAATAGGAAAAAAAGCAACAAGAATGGATCAATATATCGGTACAATTGTTTCGTACGAAGACATCTTTAATAAGGCTGCAAAAATTGCAGTAAATATAGGTGGCTCGTATCGTAGAGGTATCGTACTCACAGATTCTGTGAGTACGATACCTCTCATCAGATCTCCAGGAATCAAACTTTCTTCAATACGGATAAACTGACACCCTCACTTTTATCTTCACTTTCTGGAAAACTAAGATGTTTTGAAAAAACTTTTTAAAAACCTGATATATGACTGTTATACTAATTGAACTCTTAGAAACCAATCTGTTATCTAAATTCTCATTTTTATAGAACTTTCCATGATGTTTCACGAGTGTAACATTACCCCCTTTGATGTTTGGGAATCTCGGATGTTTTTCGGCTGATGAGTACGAGCCACCTATATTTACTGCAATTTTTGTAGCTTTATTAAAGATGTCTTCGTACGAAACAATTGTACCGATATATTGATCCATTCTTGTTGCTTTTTTTCCTATATATATATATATATATATATATATATATATATATATATATATTATATATATATATATATATATATTATATATATATATATATATATATATCCCGGTCTCGTGCCATTTCCGCTCTACCAGTCATTCTTTTTAACACCTGTCTGTATTCGGATTGTCCTTGAACAGATTCTATCCGGACTCCCGTCTTCGCTGTGAACGCTAGCCACTAAATCTTTTTTATTTTCTCTCTTTGCTTACTTCAGTGTTCCTATCTGTTGAAGAGCGTAGGCTCGAAACATAAAATACTTTCTCATTTCCCAAGCGTTAAACTAATACATCTACTCTTTACTCTCTTTTACTCTTTTACTTGTTTCAGTCATTTGGCTGTGGCCATGCTGGAGCACCACCTTTTAGTCGAGCAAATCGACCCCAGGACTTATTCTTTGCAAGCCTAGTACTTATTCTATCGGTCTCTTTTGCCGAACCGCTAAGTTACGGGGACGTAAACACACCAGCATCGGTTGTCAAGCGATGTTGGGGGACAAACACAGACACACAAACACATACACATACATACATATACATATATATACATATACAACGGGCTTCTTTCAGTTTTCGTCTACCAAATCCACTCACAAGGCTTTGGTCAGCCCGAGGCTATAGTGTTTGTTATTTACACACCTGTCTTCGTCTTTTGTTTTGTAAATTCCAGCTATATATATATATATATATATATATATATATATATACACATATATATATATGGCGGACATCTTTCAGTTTCTGTCTACCAAATCTACTCACGAGGCTTTGGTCAGCCCGAGGCTATAGTGGAAGACACTTGTCCAAGGTGCCACGCAGTGGGACTGAATCTGGAGCTATGTGGTTGGGAAGCAATCTTCTTAACACATAGCCACGCCTGCGCCTATTTAATAAAATCATTTTCGCCTCTTGAGAAGTACCATAAATACCAAATAGTAATGTATGAATGAGTATGTGTGTGTGCGTGCGTGTGTGTGTGTGGTGTGTGTGTGATATCTAAATCTTTCTTCGACGCCACCACTTCATCTAGCTTGCAATTAAGTACCTTCTTCGTGTTACTATATAAATGGTATTGTGTAGAGTTATGTATGAAAGCTCCTTCCCGAGTCATATAGAGTCATAGGACCGGACCGGTTTCCTGGATTGTTTAGCGTATATACTCTATCACTCTGGATGAGATGCCGGTCCATCGCAGTCATACTCACTTTTGCCAGCTAAGAAGCCTGAAGCAACGAGAAATGAAGTGTTTTGCTCAAGAAGACTAAGAACCACCCGGTCCAGGAATCGAAACCACAACCTTATGATCACGAGTCCAAAACCCTAACCACTTGGCCGCGCGCCTAGAGTTATGTACGCCTCAGACCATAGAATCCTTAGCCTTCGTGTTGTTGTTTCTATGGTTACTTTTGCTGTTTTTGTTGTTCTTATTCGGCCCTAGGTGTACCGTCATCGTACAAACGTACGTTCAAAAGCATTCCAGCCTTTACCATCCATATCACTATCCTATGTGTCCTTCCTGTTTTCAAGAATGTAGCATGTGAACTTTTTACATCTTTTTTTATGGGAGATTTGACCGCTCTTTTTTGTTGGCAAAAAAATCACTGATGGCTCCCTCTGTATTGTCGATGTTGCTGCTGCCATCTCTATCTTTCTTTTATCTTTTATCTTTTTATATGCTTCAGTCCCTAGGCTGCTGCCATACTGGAGCACTGCCTTAAACGAATTAGTCGAGCAAATCGAACCCAATAATTATGTTTTTAAAACCTGGTGCTTTTTCTAAGGGTCGCTTTATTGTCCAAAAAGGAGGTTACAGGGAGGTAAAAAAGAAAAACCCAACTCCGGTTGTCAAGGAGTGGTAGGGAACAAACACAAATGCACACACATATGCAAGACAGTTGCTTAGAGTGCCATACAGTGGGACTGAAACCGAAGCCATGTGGTTGAGCGCCTATTACGCTTATCTTTTTTGTTGCTTTTGGTATAGGCTTTCTCTTGTTTTTGTTGTCCCCTCACTGTGATTTTATTGCTTTCGCCCTTCTCACGTTCACTATCATCGTTGCTATTGTTATCGCTGACGTTACCGTCATCGTTGTTGTTATTGTTCTTGATGCTTCAGTTGTTGTTCAATATGCATTTTAAAACTAATTATATGGTATTCCTATTCGCTGTTATTTATTTCGTTGTTGTTTAATTTTTCGTTCCTAAATTTTATTCGGCATTTATAATGGGTATTATTTTATATATATGTTTCTATCATTCTCTCTCTAATAAAACAGCCTTATTGGCTACACTCGTTATAAGAGTCTACCTCAAGAGCAAATTCTGTAACCATTTGTAAATCTTCCCAGCAGACGGCCAATAAAATCCAAGTACCTTGCCCTCCAGGGAAGTTATTCCACAAGGAATGCTCTTCATGGTTATTAAATATTTCATAAATTCAGAGAAACAATAAGGAAACTTATTAGTGTTAGTCATTTATTATTACATGGAAAAATGCGAGCAAGACAAATAATATTCCTAAGATTATAAACCTGGAAAAGTACAGGTCAAGTTATTACACTTGGAAAAGTTCAGGACACCTTATTACATCTGGTAAAATGCAGAACAAGAAAATTTTTACTTAAAATATCGCAGCTAAGAATACAATTTCAAATAAAATATTTAGATTTAGAGAACATTAGCTTTTATTAAAACTAAAATTTTATTACAAGGTATTACTTCTATTTGTTATTACTTGTTACTTCTATTAAAAATTAAAAATAGCCAAATTAAAATAGTTTTGCTCTTTAAAAAAATTTATTTTTTAAAATTATTAGTTAATAACTGGAAATTTGAAAATAAGTTATAAAAGATAATAGATGTACATAGTTAGTATAATAAATAGAATAATAATAATAATAATAATAATAATAATAATAATAATAATAATAAAGTTACATATTACAGCAAATCTACCTGCCTAATTTATTGCCAAGTCTTCACAATTTTAGTCTCGACACAATGCATATTTTTTACGTAATGAATTTGCCTACCATATATACTATTCTACTTTGAATAAAACTTTAGCTATATTGGTACTTCTAGCTCTCATTTTAAATTATTCTAGTGTGTCAATATTTTAACAAAATGATGGTATCTTTTTTTAATTATAATGTTACTTAGTAAATTAAAATCAAACAATTTTTAATATTCAAATTTTATCCTTAGCTGCAATATTCTAAGTAAAAAATTTCTTGTTCTGTACTTAACCAGATGTAAGATATATTGTGCTTTTAAAATAAAAAAAAAAGGTATTTAGATCTAAACTTGATTGGAGGCGTTACTTACTCTCCTATAACATTGCAACAACTTTTGATGTAAACTTTTTTCTACTGGACTAAAACTCAATATTTTTATGGCAAACTATAACTAGGGACCAGCCCTCTTCAAAAATGTTAAATGTTTTCAATTTGGTTAAGAATTGGATTAGCGACAAAGCTTTGAAAATGCAGTGTGTGAGTAAATTGCGGCCTTCAGAATTTTATTCAACAACTAATGTAGTTGAATGATAATCTGAGATAATGTTATCAAGCGGTTATTAAAAATTAGTGTTATTTAAAATTAGTGTGCCTCAAACATACGCAGGATATGTTATGACCATGTGAAGGCGCGTGGCTTAGTGGCTAGGGTATTCGGCTTATGATCATAAGGTCGTGTGTTCGAAAACCGGCGGCGCTTTGCGTCTTTGAGCTGTACACTTTATTTCACTTTGCTGCAGTCCACTCAGCTAGCAAAAATGAGTAGTACCTGTAATTCAAAGGGCAAGCCTTGTCATATTCAGTGTCACTCCGAATCTCCATGGGAACTACGCGAAGGGTATACATGCCTATGGAGTGCTCAGCCACTTGCACTTTAATTTTCCGAGCAGTTCCGTTGATCGGATCAACTGGAATCCTCGCCGTCGTAGCCAAGGGAGTGCCAGTGTGTGTTATTAATATGACTTCGGCTTAATGTTATCAGCTGCTTATTGTTATCTAAATGGCTCTACACCCAAAGTGATCGCAATAAGCAATTTCAACTGTATATTCAGTAGATATACAGTAAATGTGGAGCTGTTTTAATTTAAAGATAAATTTCTTAGTACACCTGACAACCAGCCAATTAGAACCTTAATAGCGATAGTTGCCCCTTACACCAGCTGTCCAGAGTCATTTTGTACTTATGGACCCCTTTGATTCCAATTTTTATTCTAGAGGATCCTTATATCTATTCAGTGTTCAAGAAAATCCTTCTATATTTTTATAATTAAATATTATAAAGAATTGTATTTAAAAAATTGTTAAAATATTTCATGCATTGTAGAAGCATAACCAAATTTATTGTACATAAATTTTAACAAAATCTTATTTGGACACCCAAGGGCCGTGTGGACTCCATTTAAGAACCACTGCCTCAAACGATTACACAGTCATGTAAGGAGGAATCTTGGACGTGGTCACTCATCTTGCTAGTCATAGCAGCCTAGTCTTTCACAAAACACGCTCTACTGTTGTAAATAAAGAAATGGCACATTATTTCTTATGGTTTAGTCAGAGGAAAAAGAGTAACGCTCATAGCCCTTTTCTCGGGAACTCCAGCACTCTACTGAAGGGCGGAGGTTATGTTCAAGTTTGAAATCTTATTCAAATGCATAGAAACGAGTGAGCTCCGTTAAAGATACTCAAAGGTCATATGTTGTGAGTTAAAATAAGCGACCGCTTAAGCCTACCAACCGATAGATAAGGTAGCCTAATAAGTCCTTAAAAGGATGGAATGTTCACGGACAGAAGGCCGCTAATCGTACACCTGTTCAATCAGAGTAGACTCGAGGTTAAACACTACCAAAACCACCACCACCACCACCAACACCACCACTGCCGCCGCCGCCGTCTTCGTTACCATCATCACCAACACATCAAACAACAAGGCCACGAATCTTAAAGCACTCGGTTCAGTACATTCAGAATGTGACGACTACTTATTTTATGAGCTCACGACGGAAATTGAAGACAGAGTACGACGAGATGTCATTAACCGCTGTTTTGTCTGTCTTTACCCTATTTTTATAATTAATCATCCTCTGCTATAATAATCGCAAGGTTTTTTAACCCTTCATACATGAATTCAAACTTCTGAGAGGACTTTGTAATTGGTTTACATTGACTTCAGTGCCAGATTGGTCGCGGAATAGCACTAAATATTTAGCAGCATTTGTTCCGGTTTTACGCTCTGGGTTCAAATGTCATCAAGGTCGACTTTGCCTTTCATCCTTTTGAGATCGATGAAATAAGTATCAGTCGAGCATTTGGGTCGATATAATCGACTAGCCCCATCCCTAAAATTTCAAAAATAGAAGAAAGGCCTATTATTATTACTATTATTATTATTATTATTATTATTATTATTATCATCATCATCATCATCATCATCATCATCATCATCATCATTATTATTATTATTATTATTATTATTATTATTATTATTATTATTATTATTATTATTGCTGTTGTTGTTATTGTTGTTGTCGTTGTTATTATTATTATTGTTGTTGTTGTTGTATATTGCTGAAACTGAAAGTGTTTTGGAAGCGCCGTGAGTCTGTGTCTTTTCTTTGTAGTAGTCTGTTTTTTTTTTCTTTACGATATTGTTACACTTTGTAACTTAATTGACCAGAACCAAAGGGACTGATCAACCAATTTTGTTACTTGCTCTACAGAGCAAAAGTTTAAAAGAAAGAAAAATTTCAAAGCATAGAAAAATTTGAAAATGGCGTTGCGTTTTTCAACTATTCAGCAAGACAGGAAGTGGGGTGGAGATTTTGAAATATAAACGTCAACACAATACTACAGACGTTGTAGTAATTAAAAATAGTAACAGCGACATTATTAGCAACAACATCAAGAGTAGCAGGAGCAAGAACAGTGACATGTCAAACAAAGAAGCTCGCAAAATCAGAAGTAGCAAAAAAATCATGCGTTTTCACTGCTATAGTAACACACTCTAGCAATACAAACAAAATCACCACCACCACTATCCTCCAATACGAAGTAATAATGACAGCGATAACAATGATACTAATAACAACAGCGGCAGCTGCTGTGGAAACACCGCAAAAATATTTCTATTGCCAAGATAATCAACGTTTACGACCTTATCTTTCTAGTCCAAAACCATCAACTTCTTTTACAAGAGGCTGAAAGACGTTAACAGACTACAACACGGAAAACTACGTACAATATACCGCAACATTTTAGACCAAACAGAAAGACAAACAATACTGTATAGATGCACCTCGACGAAAACACAAATTAGTGCGTATACCTTCAGACTAAACTGAACTCCTATTAAAAGATACTTAACCAGACATTACTTTTGTTGGATATGCCCGTAAATTCTGGTTTATCTGATATATTTTCTTCTCACAAATCCTGGCCCAGAAATATTCCTCTGTCTCACAGAGTAATGAGTATTTTGTGCTGACAAAAATTTATAGAGAGAAATCTGAGTAAAATCACAAATATATCACCATAACTAGATTTCGATTCGGGTGAAACCTGGGACATTTGATAAAACTCTTGACCTAATAGTGATTTCTGGAGAGCAGCAACTGTAAATTGTAGTGGAAGATAGAAGGCCTTGATGCTACATTTGTGAAATCACTATTCCCCTTAAAGCTTTCTGAAAGCTGAAAGAGGGCCTCCCCTACTGCCAACACCACAGCAACATCAACAACAATGGCTGCAACCGCATCGCAAATAACTACAGTAACTAAGCAAAAAAATGTAACCGTCGCAATGATGAACGTAAACCAACTACAAGAGTGGAGGCAGCAGCTATAGCAACAACCACACAAACAGTGGAGGTAACAACAAACAACAGAAAACACACAACCATTAAGGACCACCACATAAAAAATAATAGCGACATCAACAGGAAACCCCTAAAACCACAAAAATATATCAACAACATAACAAAACCGAAAATCTTCACAAGACATGCACCTCCCTAACACTCACTACTCTTGCATGTGTCTCACGGCAAGTGTGATGGTGAGGAGCCTAAATGGCTATAAGTTACTAATACAAACACAAGAAGAAACAAAAATCAAACCAGTAAAATTCTGGCAGATACGGACAAACCGGCAGATGCTTTTGAGCAATGATGAAACCGCACCACATCCAATACCAGCTACACCAGTCAATAATATCACCACTACCACCATCCCTATCACAGTCCAAGTACAACCTAATTCTTAAACACAGACCAAATTGGAATACACACTCCAGCATGAACAAAAAAGAAAAAAGTCATTAAATACAAGGCCATAAACACAAGCAATAAAAAAATAACCACTCTCATACACCAAAATGCAAGCATCACGCAAAACAACTACCTTGCATTAAGTAATTGCATACCAGCACGCATGGTAATCATCCAAATATCACAAGACACATAAAACATCTTAAAAAATAATAATGTGAAGGATTGGAAGACTTCAGGGGAAATATAAACAAATGACTATATAAAAAATGCCTGTGGAAACATCCTCTGCCAGTCGGAGTGACGAAATACCTGCCTCTCCATAGGAATAAGTGTTCCTGTCTTACTTTCCACCTGCCTACAATCATCCTGGTAAGCATAAATGCTTGGGGTTTGAGTCACCGTAGAAGCAGGGCTACATACTTATTGATCTCAGGTCACTAGATATAGATGTTGTAACCCATCAGCGAGGCCTGGATTTCTCAGTCTTGAGCGTTCATGCTCATGTACACATCTCCAAATTGATCTCAGTTGGGAGTTGGAGGGGTTGTGTTGCTTCAGAAGGATCTGCGAGGAAACCAGGATTATTCAATTGCCTGCAGGCCTTCCTCAGAAAGTCCGGCTCATCAGTGATAGAAGACGCTTGGAACACTATCTTGGATGCATATTTGGATGGTGTAAGGATAGCTGTTAAGAGAGAGAGAGAGAGAGAGAGAGAGAGAGAGAGAGTAAAAGTTTCACAAACCTCCTCAGTCGTTTCCAACAGACTGACTGCTAAAGTCTGAATATCCTGAATGTGCCAGTGCAAACATGGACAACCCACATCAGGTCATCCATGTTGTATTTAAATGATATTCTGCAGACTAGTCGCTAACGATAGCATGTTCACAATATAAAATCGTCGGCTACTAAGGCCAGAAATTTGTGATCTACACGACAAATTATCGATATGGTTTAGTAACGTTGCAGTGATAGAAGTTACTAGAATTAAAAAGCTAAAGCTCGTGCTCTAAGACACATTGGGGACGAAAGGCTTCTCTTCCGCTTTCTATGGAGAGGATGCGTTCCACTAATCTGACAGTTTCTTTGTTGCCAACACTCGCTGAGTGGAGGATTTGGTATGCCTTTGGCTATTGATGCGTAGATATGCTCTGAGCTACGATATTTCAGCGTTTCTGTGACTGTGCGCAGGCGTGGCAGCCATTAAACTTACTTTCTCAAAACTCATTTCTTTGACTGCTCTGCAGTCCTGGATCAAACGCAGACCGAGACAGTATGCCTGACACCTGAAACATCAGTAGGCACTCACAGTCCTCTGCCAGTCTAACAGTGCGTTTGGTGGAAGTTCCACTCTGTCGTTTTACAGAGTCTCAGCCAAAGATCTCAAGTACGAGCAAAGAGGATGCTTTAGTATGGATGTTATTTATGATAAGCAGTAATATATTGTAAGGAAACGATTCTAGGGATTAAGACTCTCTTAAATATGAAATATTTCGATTATGAAAGAGTTTTAAGAGAATCAGGTAATTACAGGTTGACAGTGTTTTTCTGAAGATACAAACAGAATCAATGAAAACATTTTTTTTTTGTTTTTGCAGTTCTCATACTTTTAGGTTTCCTGGTATTTGGCCAAAGTGTTTACGAGTGCCATTCGGTATTGTCCCCAACACACCGATGATGACACGTATAGTTGTCGTTCTTAGATGCCACTCCTTCTACTCCTCCTTATCACCATCACCATCGTCATCTGTATGATGAGACGTATACCAAGACATGCTCATTACAGAGCAATCATAAATATGATTAATGAATGTTATGAACGTTGATCAATATCAGTATTCTAAACACTGGTGGAGGCCTATGAAGGGACAACACTTCACTTGTTGCAGCCAAGAATTCCAATCTAGCCAAGAACAAACCCACAAAATTTTACATAAATTTCTTAGTAATTTCAATATTATTATTAACTTGAAAAATACCAAATCCTAGACATTACATTTAAATTCATACTCATAGTTTCCCAAAATTCTGCCGAGGTTCACTTTGCCTTTCATTCCCTTCGGGGTAGAGAAAACAAGTCCCTAACAATTGAGCACTGGGGGTTGATGTAATAGACTTACTCCCTCCTCCGAACTTGCTGGCTTTGTGCCAAAATTTCTGATCAATATCTGTATTTGCCACATGGGTGTCAAATAATAAGCAGAGAACACAATTATTTCACGTCAATACGTGTAGTGACAGAAACAGGAATAGGGACTACACAGCACTGGGGTAACAAAGAACCTAAAGGAAAATATAATCAATGATAATAATAATAATAAATAATAATAATAATAATAATAATAATAATAATGATAATAATCAGTTGATTTTTCGCACAAAGAAGATGAAAACTGCTCTCTCTCCCTCTCCCCCCTCTCTCTCCCTCGCTCTCTCCGACTACAATGCTGATGTGTTATTCGAAATATAAAAGAACTTTAAATATACATACATACATACATATATATATATATATTGTGCGTGTGTGCGTATGCGTGAGTTTATATGTGTATGTGTGCGCGTATGAGTGTGTGTGTGTGTGTGAGTGTGTGTGTGAGTGTGTGTGTTTGTGTGTGATATATGCATATTCATTCGTTCAATTCACACGCCGCCACTCACTTTACAGCGGCCACGATAACGCGTGTGACAATGAAATCATGAGAAAAATCAATGTGTTACTTGTATATATGAACGTACGCGCGCATGTATGCGTATATATCTGTCTGTACGTATGTATGTATGTACATATGCCTCTATTATGCATGTATATTTGTAGGTATGTATATGTATATATATATATATATATATATATATAATATATATATATATATATACATATACATATAAATATACATATATATATATATATATATACATTCAAAATGTGACCGCGCTTGTACTGTTGGCGATTTTTTCCTCTGTCTTCCCTTCTCTGGATCTTTCCTTCTCCTATGTTTCCGACGAAGAACTCCGCTCGAAACGTTAAATCATCCTTCTTCCCTTCCTTCCTGAGCGTCCAATAATACTATATTTGTTCCACGTCCTCGCGTTGTTGTGTTTTCTCTTTGTGTTTTTATGTTTGGATTAACTTTATATATATATGTATATATACATATACATATATATATATATATATGTATATATACATATACATATATATATATATATATATATATATATATATATATATATATATATATATATATATATATATATATATATATATCAGGTAAGTTCTGTCCGAATTTTGAATAAAGAAAACTAGTGATTAAATGTTATATTTAATTGAAATTTAATCATCAATGTACTTTC
>NC_043007.1:66140772-66208272 GCF_006345805.1 Octopus sinensis | reverse complement strand
CAGCAACAGTTCTCACATCGACAATGCTCTTCTCAATACGTGTGATGTACCAGTTAAGACAATCTTTTGCTTATTATTATTATTATTATTATTATTATTATTATTATTATTATTATTATTATTATTATTATTATTATTATTATCATTATCATTATTTTTATTATTATTATTATTATTATTATTATTATTATTATTATTATTATTATTATTATTATAAAGATCTTTTCAATTTGATGGCCAGGTTTTTTAATTAATTTTTTTTAGACTAAACACTTTGAAACTTCGGATACTGGTAGAATGTGTCATGCAGAACAGGGTTTACTCTTAACGCTTTTGACAAAATTTTATATTTTGGAAATTATTTCGTTTGAAAGTTGTCATATTTGGGTAAATTTAACCAATCAATGACGTGTATTCAGCTGAAGAAAATTACTGCTGATGTTTGCGAACAATAACTTCCGGGTCCATTCTCTTAACAAAACCATCCTTTAATAACTAGAGATGTTTTTATAGCAACGTAGGTTCGCTGTATCAGAGTTGATTTGAGGCTAAATAACAAAGCTATTACTGAGACAGACCAACGACGGAGTCTGTATGTGGTTGTATGACCTGATAGAAAAAGTAGCCAAGCTTTTTTTTGTATACAGAATGTTATTACTATTTTTGTAAATACATTTCTTTATAGTGCAACTTATACTAGCTGCTGTTCAATATATTTCCGTATGATAATAAATAAATATGACAATTATTATCAATTTTATCGTACATTTTTTTAATATTGTGACAGTCACAGTATTTCAATTGGTCGGCGTTTGGGTGTCAGTTTATAAGAGGCTGCTACACCATTAGGAGAAATACGGTACATATATAGAATATTACAAGCGTTGCCTTAAAAAGTACGAAACTAGAATCGAAAAACGCGCACGCTCAAAAGGGTTACAGAATGTTATAATAAAGTTTAAAACGTATGGGATTAGCATTGTTACTCAAAAATATTGAAATCACTATATGTTGTACACTTTGTGGCATGCTTTTATCACAAGAAATTTGTTTAGTTCACCGAAATTAAGTTATACGTAAAATATAGAGTAGCGAGTTTTTTTCTTTCGAAGTTTCACTACCACTGGCCTAGCATGTATAAAAAGTCAATAGACAACATATTCTCAATATATAATAGTGGACATTTAATCACAAGAGAAACTGCCTTCAACAGGTAGTTTTACACGCCAGAAGAAGTAGTCAAAACGACCAAAACCACATTCAAGAGCAATTCTTAAAGGGAATGAAAAATAAAAACGTTTACGTTGTTATTTTATTCCGGTCAAACCTAGGTTTAAAATTTTTTAGTAAATAAAATAATTTGCTAGGCGAAATTTTCATCAGTGACCGCGCCATAACACTAACATATAATTAACAGACAAATAACACGTGCCTCATCGTTATACATTATAATTCTTCAAGTTCACCGCGCAGGCGCAGTTTCAGTCGGCAGTAAATGAATAAATGCTAAAATCATATACGTAAAAATATAGGGTAGCTAGTTTTTTTTTTATTTAGAAATTTCACTACCAGTGGCCTAGCATGTATAAAAAATCAATAGACAGCATATTCTCAATATAAAACAGTGTACATTTAAACACAAGAATTGCTCTTAAATGTGGTTTTAGTCGTTTTGACTACTTCTTCTAGGGTGTAAAGCTGCCTATTGAAGGCGGTTTCTCTTGTGTTTAAATGTACACTATTTTATATTGAGAAATTAAGTTATATTAATGATTGATCAAGTTAAATTATCGTATGCTCAATTTCAAAAGAGTTGTGTACAAATACTAATGTCACCTTTACGCAATAATTCAATCTATGAATGATAATTTTTATAAATTTACATGTAGACAATCAAAAATAATTAAGCAAGAATTTGTTTAATTCGCATAACTATTCCATTAATATGAGTATCATAAAGCGAATTATCTTTACTTATAATTATTTCTGTTTCGTACTTTCGCTGTTATTTAGATTAGACTTCACCATAAATCCAGTTTTTTTTTTATCATCTTGCTAATTTGCATGCAGTGGGAAATATGTTTTTTTTTTATATACTTTGGTATGAAGAGTGTTATAATGAATTTACTTATTCGAAGTTAAAGATCATATTTTGTACATTTTCAAATTTTTATATAAAGTACTCGGTTTAATAACCATCGTGACATCGTGATTCACACACGAGTCTCTTCGTTTTAAGATGCCAAAAAATGTACAACATATAGTGATTCCAATATTTTTGAGCATCAATGCTAGTCCCATATTTTTTAAGGTTTATTATGACATTTTGTAATACTTTTTAGCGTGAGCATTTTTCAATTGTATAGAGAATATTACAGGAAAGAACGGCTATAGCGATAAGTCTGAGAAAACGAAATTTTAATGAAGGAGCAATTTGGATTTCCGGAACATAATTTGGACTCAGAGAAACTTCACACATAGAAGGACTAAATGTAAACTGTCCACTTGGAGGCATTATGTGACAAAAGCCGACGCTTTGCTATTCGAAAATGTTATACAGACGCAAGAAAGAGGGACATAAATTACCTATTCATTGGCAAGGCCACAGAGGCTTTCCCTGAGCGCTTGAAAGAGCAGCTGGAAACAGATGTTACTGATAAATCGAAAGAAGGCTTAATCGAGAATGGGAAAGCATGTATATGTCACAATGTGTTGTTTTAAAACCGAACTCCGAGCAAAGCAGTTAATACGTCGAACGCGGCCTGATGTAATATTTGATATGGACGAACAGGTTGGTCACTGTCAAGATCATTATTGACCATCTCCTATATGAAAAGGAGATCAATGCTGGCGTAACTTTGGACAATATGTAGTCTAGTGGGATATCTCTATGGATATACAAGTTATCATAACTGTAAAAACGCACAAAATGACCCCAGAGTTTTATCGTGTAGTGGTTAGTTAAAGGAAATTTTTAGACTGGTCGTTTGATCTTTCTGCATGAAAGAGCTGGAAAAGCTAAAACTATGGGTACCACTGGACTAGGCTCCAGGTTGACGATGGGGACATCCTTGATTTTGATTTCATGAGCTGTCTAGGGATTTTAGAGAGCCCGTTCTCCCGTTACCTTGAGATAATGCAGAAAGTCGAGCTTGGTGGTAAACTACAGAAAATAATAAGAA
Organism: Octopus sinensis; assembly: GCF_006345805.1. NCBI lineage: Eukaryota > Metazoa > Mollusca > Cephalopoda > Octopoda > Octopodidae > Octopus > Octopus sinensis. Next base: position 66,205,090 of record NC_043007.1, on the reverse strand, counting down.
AATAACTACTCGTAAAATAATATACACTCCAAGAAGAGGCATATAAAAATTCATGAGCTAATCTCTCCTCACGTCGAAAGAAAGTTCATAGTTTTTTGCGAAATAAACTAGGAGCTATTAGGACTACCAAACAATCTAAAGGAAAACTCGGGAAATGGAAGTGTGGAGATTAGAGTGATAAACCCCAATATTTCTTAACATACACACAATGGAAATACTGCAACTTTTGAGTCGGAGGAGCTGGCAGAAACGTTAGCATGCCGGGAAAAATGCTTAGCAGCATTTCGTCCGTTTTTATGTTCCCAGTTCGCCAAGGTCGACTTTGCCTTTCATCCTTTAGGGGTCTATGTAATCGAATCACCCCTCCCATCAAACTTCAGGCCTTGTGCCTGTAATAGAAAGGATCATCATCATCACAATCATCATCATCATCATCATCATCAGTTTCATTTGGATCAGTTGAAAGTTTTCGATAAGTTCGACCATCACAAGTAGCAGGTTTCGGACCTGCTTTTAGAAGCTAGTAAATAGTATTGCTTAGCGGAAACTGCTATTTGATGAGAGAGCATTACCACTTCGTGGAACCGTTTCATATCGCGCTCTCAGGCTGTGAAGGGCAGCCTCACTTGTCTTATCTGCACTTGTTGGCTCTCAAACTATTGCTGCAGAAACTAAAATTGTCGAGGGGGCATTTTTCTTGAGCTGCGTTACGGAAATGCTAATTCTTGACGTTTGCTTTACTATAGGAACAGAAAGACAGAATATTCTATAACTACGTGAGTAAGCAAAAATCACAAGATGGTCTTTTATCCAAGTGGAGTAAAAGGGGGAAAACCAGGAGGATGGAAGCTGTCAGAGGCAAGGCAGCAGTATTAGCAGATCTCTGAATTTTACCCCTTTAGCATTCATATTATCTGTCAAATGTAATGCTTATTTATTCACATTGCTTTGAATTAATAGTGCATTACTTTGTAGCTTTGAGATTTTGATGATGTGATTGTAGATTTCGAGAATCACATTGTAGGGTAGGTGTAAGAGTTTGGATTTGACCAGATTGAACCTAAAACACATAGAATCTTTGGGCCTAATATGACCGGTTTAAATGTTAAGGAGTTAGACGGCAGGGAGGAAGACTTTGCTTGATAAGTAGCCGTTCTGAAAATGGCCGGATCAGAAACAGAAACTCAGAAAGTCATCTCATTTTAAACATCATCAACACCAGTGATTACTGATTTGGTATTGTTGGTGGTAGTAATGGAGGAAGTACATAGAATCAGTTACAATGTTTGGGTCCAATATGGCCGGTTTAAATGCTAAAGAGTTAAACGACAGGAAGGAAGATTTCGCCTGCTAAGTGGTCGCTCTGAAAACGGCCGAATAAGAAACTGAAACTCAGAAATTCATCTCATTTTAAGTATCACCAAAATCAGTGACTACTGACTTGGTGTTGGTGGTGATGGAAGAGGTACACAAAATCAGAAGGGTTTTTTTTTTCTCCAAGCATCGTGTTGGCCGGAGGTCGAAGCAGTATATCCGACACATCGTTTAGCGTGGAGAAAATAAAGTTTGGAGAAAAAATTGGAAAGCTGTGAAAAATATTTTTGATAGCATATGGATACGTGTTTCAGCTGTTTATGTTCTCAGTTCAAATTACGGTAAGGTCAACTTAACCATTCATTCCTTTGGTTTTAATAAACAGTCAAATATTGAAATCAATTTGTTCTTTCTTTCTTCCTTTTTCTTCATTTCTTCATTTCTTTCTTTCTTTCTTTCTTTCTTTCTTTCTTTCTTTCTTTCTTTCTTCTTTCTTCTTTCTTCTTTCCTTCTTTCTTTCTTTCTCTTTTATTATTAATTTATTTATTCATTCATTTATTTATTTCGTTATTTCTTTCTTCCTCTCTCCCCTTCATTCTTTTTCTTTCCTTCGTTCGTCCTTCCTTTCTTTCTTTCTTTCTTTCTTCCTTCCTTCTTTCCTTTCTGTCTCTCACTCTCTATCTGCCTCTGCTCTCTCTCTCCCCCCCCCCTCTCTCTCTCTCCCACCCCTCTCTCTCTCTCTCTCTCTCCTTTCGTTTCCCCCGAATTTGGAGTCCAATCACAGTGTATCAGAAAGGATATAAGATACCATCAACATAAATAAATAAATAAATAAATAAATCTCCATGGAATCTTGAAAAATCTACGCACCTAAGAATTGGTTTTTGTTTTTATCGTTTAGTCAGGTGAGTAGGTAGTGCCTATGACCTTTCAAAGGTCTTCTCAATCTGGTGAAAAGGTGAGAGGAAGTTAGCTTCAAAACGGAGACAAGGTCCAAATACTTGCAAAAGCATCTTGTCTTCAAATGCAAAATCATTTAGGCTTTCGCTAAAAGCACGCAAGGGGTCAGGTTATGGTGTCAAAACGGGTGACAGACTGAATTCTAGCACCAAGCTGATGTTTACTACCCAATTTTGCGGATTATATTGATGTAATGGCATCAATAACAGCAGTAGCAGTAGTAGTGATAGTAGTAGTAGTAGTAGTAGTAGTAGTAGTAGTAGTAGTAGTAGTAGTAGTAGTAGTAGTTGTAGTAGTAGTAGCAGCAGCAGCAGTAGTTTTTGTTCATGTTATCTAATTGCAGGTCAACCCTTATTTAACTAACTTTTGATTAAAGCCATTCAAGCCGTGTCAATCTTGCATCTATCTATCTATCTATCTATCTATCTATCTATCTATCTATCTATCTATCTATCTATCTATCTATCTATCTAATACCTTCAGGAAAACATTATTCAGTGTGACTTAACCTCTCTCAAGGAGATAAAATGTGGTTCAAGAGAGAGAAAGACCGGATGAGAGAGAGACTGGATGAGAGAAAGAGACTGGATGAGAGAGAGTGAGAACGCAGGTGAGAGAGAGAAAGAGAAAGAAAGCGAGTGAATGAGAGATTTGGTGGTTATTTCTAGCAGGTTCAGCGACCCTCCTGTTGCTGTAAAAGATATTCTGCCGAATAATCTCATTTCCGGTTTTAGGATCGTCAAAAGAAAATATTTATTTTATTTTTCACCCCGCCCTCCCTCTTCCTTTTATTCTGAAATATCTCGTTTCCTTCACATTCTTGTATTTATTTTGATTATTCTTCATGTTTTTTCCCAAGATATTTCCTGAAAACCTTTCTTAGAATAATTCTTACGGTTTCGTTCTTTCGGCCATTTTTTTTTAAACAATATTTTTCTCTCTCTTCCTTTTGTTGCATTCTTGTGTTTCATTTATAGCATTCCATCATTCTGGTATTCATTTAGTTTCACTTTCACTTTTATTTTTGTTTTCCCTCGCTTTCTAAATTTTGATATTTTTCTCTTGTTTCTTTTCCCTTTCAATCTTCTATTTTCCATTCTTTCATTCACCTCTTCTTTGTTTCTCTTTTTCCATTTGACTATTATTTTTTTGTTTCGCTTTTCCTAATTTCTTTAGCATTTTCTTTGTTTTGCTACTTTTTCAGTCTTTCTTTGATATGTGATCCATTTTTATCTTTTCCTTTTTTTCTTTTTTTTCCCCTTTATGTAAGTCTATCTGAACCCATTGCTTCTTTTTTGTATTTCTACTTTACTTCTGTCTCTTCTTTCCCTCCCTATATCTGTCTCTCTTTCCACACACTCTTTATAATATATTCCATACATTATCTTTACCTCATTCTTCCTGCAGTACGTCCAGAGTAGCTATCAGTTTATCGTTAACTAACTATAGGAAAATTCCTAACTTCCCTGGAAGCACCGAACCCTTACGTTTTGCTCGCTTTTGTTTAGGATCCATTCAACCATTGTCAGGGCTACGACAGATTGCGTTTTGGAAACAGAAGTTCCTAGGTCCTGTTGCTATCGTTGCAGGCTCTGCTCTAGGCTCTGCAGGTTCTGCTCTAGTCTATGCACGCTCTGCTCTAGGCTCTGTACGCTCTGCTCAAAGCTCTTTCTGACTCTATCTTTCCAGCTTTGCAGAGCTTAAAGCCTTAAAATGTAACAGCCTGGTTAAAAGTTGACCTCGGTGTGGTGATCCTCTAGCATGCAGGGGGTAGAGTTTCTTCTTATAACAATATTTTCGACCTTAGCCTGGTTCTTTGTTGAGAGAAGCAGTCGTTGTTTATCCGTGAGACGACCAATGCGACTTGACAATTCTGTTTGTTGCCATATTGTTCTGTTAGCCTTCATAATGACGCTACTCACTCAAGCAATCTTGGAAGTGGGGTTGATTCTGTGGATTACTATTATTATTATTATTATTATTTTATTATTATTATTATTATTATTATTATTATTGTAAGTGGCTGCCCGGCAGAATCATTAGCATGCCGGACGAAATGCTTTACAACATTTCTTCCGAGTTTACGTTCTGTTTCATCCTTTCGACTTCGGTGAAATAAGTAAATATGGTGCCTGTCAGTTACTAGTGAAGTCGCTTTTGTTGAAGACGTTCAGCTAACGATCATAATGTCATGGACAGGATAGAGCATTGTATCCTTCAGCAAAGTAATTAATTTTACGTTGCTCCAATCTATTCGCCTGAAAATGCAACTCCTACTCTCCTGGATGTGCCGTTGGGTCATAGTGTAGGAGAGACAAGAGGTTATCTATGCCGTCTTGTATCTAAGCGCCCAAAATAACAAAAGTCTGGTACATGTCACCATGCCATATTCCTTCGCGGGTAACAGCTAGCTGTCTTTAGTCAAGTATAAGAAACGCATCTTCTGTCTCTTTGTCTGTCTGTTTCTGTCTGTCTGTCTGTCTCTCCCCCTCTCTCATTTTTTCCCTCTCCGACTCGGCTACGTTACGCTGTAAGAAAGGAGTGCAAGTAAGTAGGAACCACTCATTTTATGTATCTATTTTTCCAGAATGAAGAAAAATTGAGTAGAATGCTGACAAGAAAAGAAAGAGAAGAAAGCCAAAATGCTCTCCCGGAAGAGACTAAGAATGACCTATATACAGCACAATACAGACAGGAAAGGAAGAAGAAAGAAAAGCTACGGAACATGAGTAAATTATTAAAAGTTAGGTAGACTCGTCCGTCGTTGTTAAAGAGTCGTGATTGTAAGGACACGACCAGAAGAATTATTTTCCTTGGTCATGGACACACGTCGATTATTGGACAGAAAACACCGACTGGGCAGTTGACAATTTGATATCCCACCGAAGCAGTCGTCTTTGGTTTCTCGACAGTACAATAGTAGTCTTTGCTTGCTACTCTGAAATTTTTCTATTTCGTATGTTCTCTGTCTTTATCTCACCCTGTCTTTCTCTCTTCGCCTTTCAGTTACTGTCAGATATACACGCTTCTCTAATCCGTCAATGTCGTACGTTGTTATGACGTAACAGATTTATCACCTATCTTGCCAGCCCATCGCACTATGGCGGCATATATCTGGCATAAAAACCTGATGAGACGGGCTTTTTACGACATTTTCATCTGCCTGCTGCGTAGAGAGAAGGATGATATGTCAGCTAAGCGTAATTCTAACAGATAGCTATTTACATTTCTGTCTTAAATACTCGTGTGACAGTTTTTACGCAAGTTCACAAAGAATTTATACGTACACAAACGTATATTGATACTTTCACAACAATATACGTCTGAGCACAACATCCAGCCAGATATTAAGTATAAATAGACAAAATATGTATACACGTATATACGTATGAATGCACGAGTGTGCACGCACGGACACACACACGCAACACACACACATAATAGATAATATAATATATACTATAATATACATATTACTATATTAAATAAATATGTATATCTATCTATCTATCTATCTATCTATCTATCTATCTATCTATCTATCTATCTATCTATCTATCTATCTATCTATCTATCTATCTGTCTAATACCTTCAGGAAAACATTATTCAGTGTGACTTAACCTCTCTTAACCTATCTATATATATATATATCTACATATTATATATATATATTATATATTCTATATATATATATTATATATATATATATATCATAAATATTAGGGAATAAATCCAAATTTACAGGGAAAAAATCAGATTTAGGATTAAATCGATTTTATAGTAAAATATTATAAAATTTATTAGAGACAAACCACTATTTTGCAAAACAAACAAGGAAAGACTTAATCAATACATAAAATTTTAATAAATAGTCAAAAAAACCGCCACTACAATCGTTTCTTGTCTTGATCGACAATCTTCAGGTGGACTCCAATCTAAAAAATCAATATTTTAAATATAAAAATAATAATTTTAAAATAATTAAAGTATGAATGAAAAAATATAAGTATATAATCCATATATAACCTATCTATAATCCATATATAATCAATATATAAACAATATATAAACTAAAAAAACCTATCAACATTAAATATAAAATATAAAATATAAAATATAAAATATAAAATATAAAACAAAACAAAAAAAATAATAATAAATAATAATAAACTATATATACACCCATACACATATACCTAATTATATATAACCATATCTAACTACATACACTAAATCACACACCTATATATATATCCCTATACATACACATAAAAATGTCTAGGCAACTATAAATAAATAAAATAGCTAAATACTTCAACACAATACTTATTCATACTCCCACACACACACACATACAACCCACATTCACGCTCTAGAAAACGGACATCACTCAAAACTATGAACGGAGAAATGGAATAAATGGAATTAAAAATTATATTCACTTGGTAAAACGAACACTACTTAAAATATGAATGAAACAATGCAATAAAACAACAGACATCGCAAATAGACACAAATTACTACAAATTCCTTATCAAACCTACCATGATAACCAAAACTCATAAAAACATATAATGATAAAATCTCCCTTTACTAAACTCTATAACAAACCTATATAGCAATCCCCCTAACCTAAACATTCACACACAAATACACACACGTAAACCACACACCCACGACATATACAAATACCCACACCACTTACACATACCAATACATACATATAAACCTCAACATATACTCCAAAACCCCTCAACCCCACACAGACAATAAACACAAAAATTATGAATGGATTCTTTTATAAAACTACCATGATAAGCTAAAACTCACAAAACAGAAATGATAAAACCTCCCTTTACTAAACACTAAAACATACTTATATAGCAATTCCTTTAACCTATACATTCACACACAAACCACTCGTAAACCACACACCCATAACAAATACAAACTCCCACCCCACTCACACACACCCACAAGTACATATAAGCCTCAACATATACACCAAACAAAATTACTTTACCAAGGAACTTAACATATATATATAAAGTATAACCGCTCTGGAAACGAACATCTCTAAATTAATGAATGGAAAATGGAATAAATGGAATTAAAAATAAAATTCACGTGGCAAAACGAACACCACTCAAAAATTATGAATGAAACAATATAAAAAACCCAACATCGAAAATAGACAAATTACTACGAATTCCCTAAAAAAGACCATGATAACCAAAACTCTTAAAAAACATATAACGATAAAATCTCCCTTTGCTAAACTCTATAACAAACCTATATAGTAATCCCCCTAACCTAAACATTCACACACAAACACACACGTAAACCACAGACCCACGACTTATACACATACCTAAACTAACTTATAAACCTCCATATACACCAAAACCCACTCCCTCCCACACAGACAAATTAACTCATACATCCCAAAACCTAAATAACAAACCCATATACACATTCACACACAACACACACCACGCAAACACACACACACAACAGATACATATACTCCCTCACATATACGCATATACATACTCACTAAACTCGATATATACAACAATATTACACACCCACACTCATACAGATAAATAAATTATACAACTAAAAACTCGCACACAATCTCATATACATAAACACTCCTATGAAAACAACATTAAATACATCGTAATTAACCATAATATCAAAAATAACAATATGACATAAAGGTAAATAAAATACATACTTACAATTCAGTGTCAAATTATGAAGTGAAATTAAATTCTTAGCCGTTAAAAAAATCAAACCAAAATTACGTTACCATAGAAATAACTTATGTAAAAAAAAACAACTTGCAGTAACCCAACCCATTCTCTATGCCTACCTCACTACTACACACTATTCCATTCACAATTCCAAACAACGCTAGTCCACCTCCCGGTTATTCACGTGGCAAAACGAACACCACTCAAAAATTATGAATGAAACAATGTAATAAAACAACAACATCGAAAATAGACAAATTACCACCACGAATTCCCTAAAAAAAAACCATGATAAACCAAAACTCCTAAAAACATATAACGATAAATCTCCCTTTGCTAAACTCTATAACTAACAAACCTATATAGCAATCTCCCTAACCTAAACATTCACGCACAAATACAACACTCGTAAACCACAGACACCACACGACTTATACACATACCTATCCTAACTTATAAACCTCAATATACACCAAAACCCACTCCCTCCCACACAGACAAATTAACACATACATCCCAAAACCTAAATAACAAACCCATATACACATTCACACACAACACACACACACAACGCAAAACACACACACACAACAGATACATATACTCCCTCACATATACGCATATACATACTCACTAAACTCGATATATACAACAATATTACACACCCACACTCATACAGATAAATAAATTATACAACTAAAAACTCGCACACAATCTCATATACATAAACACACCTATGAAAACAACATTAAATACATCGTAATTAACCAGAATATCAAAAATAACAATATGACATAAAGATAAATAAAATACATACTTACAATTCAGTGTCAAATTATGAAGTGAAATTAAATTCTTAGCCGTTAAAAAAATCAAACCCAAATTACGTTACCATAGAAATAACTTATGTAAAAAAAGAATACGCGCCATGGAAAGTAAACGTCATTTAAATTATGAATGGAGAAATAGAAAATGGAACTAAAAACTATATCCACGTGGCAAACCAACACTACTTAAAAAATTTATTATGAATGGATTCTTTAAAAAACTACCATGAAAAATCATTATATACATCTATGAGCTTTAGCTCACCTTAGCAGCTCTAACAAACAACTTGCAGTAACCCAACCCATTCTCTATGCCTACCTCACTACTACACTATTCCATTCACAATCCAAGCAACGCTAGTCCACCACCCGGTTATTCACGTGGCAAAACGAACACCACTCAAAAATTATGAATGAAACAATGTAATAAAACAACCAGCATCGAAAATAGACAAATTACCACGAATTCCCTAAAATAACCATGATAAACCAAAACTCATAAAAACATATAACAATAAAATCTCCCTTTGCTAAACTCTATAACAAACCTATATAGTAATCCCCCTAAACCTAAACATTCACACACAAATACACACTCGTAAACCACAGACCCACGACTTATACACATACCTATCCTAATTTATAACCTCAATATACACCAAAACCCACTCCCCTCCCCACACAGACAATTAACACATACATTCCAAAACCTAAATAACAACCCATATACACATTCACACACAAACACACACACACACAAAAACACACACACACAACAGATACATATACTCCCTCACATATTCTCATATATATACTCACTAAACTCGATATATACAACAATATTTACACACACACACTCATACAGATAAATAAAATAACAATACAACTAAAAACTCACAAACAATCTCATATACATAAACACTCCTATGAAAACAACATTAAATACATCGTAATTAACCAGAATATCAAAATAACAATATGACATAAGGATAAATAAAATACATACTACAAGTCAATTTCAAATAATGAAGTGAAATTAAATTCTTAGCCGTTAAAAAAACCAAACCAAAATTACGTTACCATAGAAATAACTTATGTAAAAAAAAGAGAGAATACGCGCCATAGAAATTAAACGTCATTTAAATTATGAATGGAGAAATAGAATAAATGGAACTAAAAACTATATCCACGTAGCAAACCAACACTACGTAAAAAAATTATAATGAATGGATTCTTTAAAAAACTACCATGAAAAATCATTATATACATTTATGAGCTTTAGCTCACCCTAGCAGCTCTGTTGTATGTGTGTGTGTGTGGGAGTATGAATAAGTATTGTGTTGAAGTATTTAGCTATTTTATTTATTTATAGTTGCCTAGACATTTTTATGTGTATGTATAGGGATATATATATAGGTGTGTGATTTAGTGTATGTAGTTAGATATGGTTATATATAATTAGGTATATGTGTATGGGTGTATATATAGTTTATTATTATATTATTATTATTTTTTTTGTTTTGTTTTATATTTTATATTTTATATTTTATATTTTATATTTTATATTTAATTGTTGATAGGTTTTTTTTTAGTTTATATATTGTTTATATATTGATTATATATGGATTATAGATAGGTTATATATGGATTATATACTTATATTTTTTCATTCATACTTTAATTATTTTAAAATTATTATTTTTATATTTTAAAATATTGATTTTTTAGATTGGAAGTCCACCTGAAGATTGTCGATCAAGACCAGAAACGATTGTTGTGGCGGTTTTTTTGACTATTTATTAAAATTTTATGTATTGATTAAGTCTTTCCTTGTTTGTTTTGCAAAATAGTGGTTTTGTCTCTAATAATATTTTATAATATTCTACTATAAAATCGATTTAATCCTAAATCTGATTTTTTCCCTGTAAATTTGGATTTATTCCCTAATATTTATTATTTATATAATATTGATAATTTTGTATATTGAGTGTAATACCTCAATTTCGTAAATTATGGATTTTACAGGTAAGATAGAACCGCTGTTTTGGGATTCATCTTTGAAAGATATTCCTATTCCTTCTAGAAAGGAATTTATTTTGAAACTTGTTAATAATGTTAAAGATTTTATTTCTAGAATTAAATGGAAAGCTTTTTACTATAATTTTTATTTATTTAATGATATTGATAGTAGGAATGATAATTTTACCTCTAAATTTAAATCTAGAAAGGAACCTCCATTTAATAAAGAATTACAATTACTTGAAGATAGTATATGGAAGGTGGTAAAAAATATTGAATTCCATAAATACCCAAATAGAAATAATGAATATTTAAGGAATTTAGCAGTGCAATTCGCCCATATGCATGTATGCGGGCGCGATTACATTGTTGCATATATCGAGCCCAAATAGCATGCATATGTACATGTGAGGGGTACACGCAAATGACGTGCGCGTGTACCCCCTGCATTTATACCCGTGCGTAATATACACATGGAGACTACCACACAGGTACAAATGTGTATAGTAATGGGAGCCCCATCACTACACTCAATGTATACTCTCACCCATCCGCACGGATGTGTAAGTGTATCTCCGGTGTATATGTTGAGGCTTATATGTAGCGTTGTGGAGGCGAATGTCGTTGAAATTGTGAATGAATGGGTGGAGTTGGGAATTGTAACCGGGTGGTGGACTAGCGTTGCTTGGAATTATATATTGATTATATATGGATTATAGATAGGTTATATATGGATTATATACTTATATTTTTTCATTCATACTTTAATTATTTTAAAATTATTATTTTTATATTTTAAAATATTGATTTTTTAGATTGGAAGTCCACCTGAAGATTGTCGATCAAGACAAGAAACGATTGTAGTGGCGGTTTTTTTGACTATTTATTAAAATTTTATGTATTGATTAAGTCTTTCCTTGTTTGTTTTGCAAAATAGTGGTTTTGTCTCTAATAATATTTTATATATATATATATATATATATATATATATACATACATACATATATATATACCTATACAAATCTCTCTCCCCCTCTCTCTCTTTCTGTCTCCGTGTATATATATATATAACTGGGAAACAATCCTTTCTAATACATACACTAGGTCTGAAATTTTGTGGGTAGGGCTAGTGGATTACATCAACTCAAGTACCCAACTGATACTTATTTTATCGATCTCGAAAGGATGAAACGTAAAGACAACCACAGTGATAATTATACATCATACATCAGATACATACATACATATATATATATATATATATATATATATATGTGTGTGTGAATGGAGAAGATTGGAGAAAAGGAAGAAAGAAAATGAGGATTAAGGAAAAGATGAGTAATGAAGATCAACGTAAAAAGAACCTTAGAGATCAAAAGAAAAAAAAAACGATAGAAGAAAAGTATAAAGAAAGAAAGAATTAAAGAGAGAAAGACATATACAAAAAAGAAAATAACTTAAATAGAAGAATAAGATTTTAAATACCGACTGAAAGACAGAAAGAGAAGGAAACTAAAGCAAAAAAAAGTTTTAAAAGGGTTTGAAATACAAGAAAGTTATGACATTGCTCCAGTACGACATTATCTTACCAACTTTTCTTTCCTTCTCTCTTTTCCTCACTGTTTCAGTGTGTGTGTGTGTGTGTTGTGTGTCTGTCTGTGTCTGTGTGTGTGTGTGTGCGCGTGTGTGTGTGTGCGTGTGTGTGTATTTCTATTTTTGTATACCAGTAAGTACGTGTCCTGGAGCTTGCATGTCCGAGACCATCATTCATGAAGCCACCGTGGACTCTATATCCACTAAGGACACGGTTTCAACGAAGAAACACGTGGGCCTTACAGAGGGTAATTTCAAGGCCAGGTTCAATAACCACACCTTAAGCTTCAGTTACTGGGATAAAAGGAAAACGACCAAATTATCCAGTCATATATGGTCAGTTACAACATCCATTGGAAGATCTTAGCCAAGTGTAAGCCCTACACCAACAGCAGTGGACAGTGCGGTCTTTGTGATATGGAAAGATGGCTCATCTGGAAAAGCAGCTTAGACTCCGCTACATATCTGAATTCAAGACCTGAACTTTTCGGTCATGCCCAAATGTGGCTAAATATTTGTTACGTTTTTGGTCCCCGCCAGATTACAGATAGGACTTGCTTTCTATATTGTGTCCACGTACAAGCTTTTCATCTCTTTATACATTTTATATATAAATATATATTTTCATATATATTTATATATTTTTATATATATATATATTTTAAATATTTATTATTTAAAATGAGGGTGAGAAATTAGATATTAATTTAATTAACATCGTTTTCACAACAGTGGTCTAGCATAAAAAAAACTGAAGGTTCAGTAAAACTTACTATATAAATATTAGAGGGAAACCACTATGTGGACACCCTTATGCTAGAAATAGATCCGCTCACCACTAAGAAATGGACACAAGACGTGCTGAAGGTTGGCAGTCAGGCCAAGAAAAATTTAGCAAAATTGCTCAATTTTCTTGAGAACATTTCTTAGTGGTGAGACCGTAGCGGATCTATTTCTATCATAAGGGTGTCCACATAGTGGTTTCCCTCTAATATATATATTTTACATATTTATAAATATATTGTTTTATAGGTTTATTGCTCATATATTTTTTACACATAATTTTTCTGTATTCCACCTTCCACCCTGCATTTTTCCCTGTGCGTATATAGACGTGTATATGGAATCCTTTGTGCGCGCGTATGGGTGTGTGCGTGTGTGTGGGTATGTGCGTATATAGATGTGTGTATATGTGCGTGCATGCGAGTATGTACGTATGTAGACGTGTTTTACTCATTTTTTTTACACTTTTCCTGTATTTTTGCCTTTAGCCCTGTGTTTTCTTGTGCATGTGCGTATATAGACGTGTGTGTGCGTGCGTGCATACGGGTATGTGTGTATATAGACGTGTTTTACTCTTATTGCTTATATTATTTTACACTTCTTTACACTTTCTGCATTGTTGCCCTTAGCCCTGTTTATTTCTTGTGCTTGTGCGTATATAGACGTGTGTATGGACCTTTTTGGTGCGCGCGCGTGTGTGGGGGATTGTATATATATATATAGAGGTATATATATATTGGCGAATGGTGTGGGTGACAATGTGTATGTTTCAAGTGAGGGTGGATGAGTGCATACTTATAGGTGCATGTACGTATGTGTGCGGGCGCGCATCTGTATGTATGGACATGTGCGCTTACGCGAATACTATGTACATTTTTATCCCCTTTTACTCCCGCCCCTCACTTAGCGTTCATTCAAATAGCTCTTTTGTCTTAATAACGGTCAGTCATACAGTAATTTCGCTTTATTTAACGGTCATTTTCATAGAATTTTTTTCCGATGGCCGGATAAATGAAGAGATGGTGGCGTGGATTTCGACCCCGACATCCGAAACTCGGAGTTTTATCATATAAATGGAACAAAAACGGAATCGAGGGTATTAAAACGTTCGGGCAGATAGACAACACAAAGGCGGACAAGAGAATCAACAATTAGAAGGACATGCAAAAAAAAAAAAAAAAGACAGATGACTCTTGGCTTTCTTTTGTCAGTCAAGTACCAGAAGTCACGACCATTTCGGGCAGTTACACTTGAGATAGTTCGATCTGGTTGTCTCCCAAAAAGTCTAAGCAAAGAGCATTACACCCTTTTGTAAGAAAGCTAGTGAATGTGTACGGCAACAAAGACAAAAAAAAAACCAGGCAAACAAACAAAAACAAACAGACAACATGGTACACAATTACGAATACAAAAAATAACAACAGGCGTCTTTCGTCTGAGAACGATTCATATTGAGCTGGCGTGTATGAAGTGAAAACCTAAAGGCAGGAACATGGGAGATGGACACAAGACGTGTTGACGTTTGGTAGTCAGGCCAAGAAAGAAAGATCATATCTGGCTGGACACCGGTCACATGGAAGGAGGGGAGATTGTTACGGGAGAGTGGGATTGGAGGATTAAAAAAAAATCAGAGACAAAGGGAAAGGTGCAGGGGAGATAAACGAGTGGTAAATAGTAGGAGTTAAAGAAAGAGAGGTCCAAGAAATGTAAGAGAAGGGGAGCGAGAGAAAGGAAGAAAAATGAGAGGGGGAACAGATAGAGTAAGTATATATATATAAATATATATATAAATACCAAAACACGAAGAACAAACACAAGATAAAAATAACAACGCGAGGACGTGATACTTGTAAAGTATTAACAGACGCTCAGGGAAGGCAAGAAAGGTGGTTTTACGTTTCGAGCAAAGCTCTCTTTCAGATACAGAGGGAAGTCCAATCGAAAAGGAAGACGGAGGAAAAAAAAAACCCCCTTTTTTTTGTCCTCTTTCTCTCCTTTTACGATCCCTTTTGATCGAAACTCCCCCTCTTTTTTTTTTTTTTTTTTTTTTTTTTTTTTAAACCTTCAAAAGAAAGCTCTACCTTGTAATTTGTTATCTGTGTGCAGCCCTGTGTGGCCAATAAAGAAACATATCTATCTATCTATCTATTTATCTATCTATCTATCTGTCTGTCTGTCCGTCTGTTTGTCTGTCTGTCTGTCTGTCTATCTATCTATCTATCTGTCTATCTATCTCCTATTGTACCTAACTAGTGCTCTACGTGCTTACCATTCTTTTAATGCTTCTGTTTAACTTGAGTGAGAGGGAGAGAGAGAGAAAGAACGAGAGAGAAAGAGAAAGAAGTGGTGTAAGTGTCGAAACAAATAAGAAGGATCACCACCAACACCACTACCACTGCACCACCACCACTCCACCACCCTGTTGTCGATACACATAATTCAATGATGAAATATCGTTGATGAGAAAATGGTGTAGTAGTAAAAACAGAAAAAAAAACGCATTTCTATTCCGTAACTCCGCCATTTTAATCAAATAAGACATGTCTTTTTCAACGTCAAAGGATGTCGCAAGCAAGAATCCCGTGTGCGCTGGCGTGTATGAGTACGTGTGTGTGTATGTTTGTGTGTGTATGTGTGTGTGTGTGTCTGTGTCTGTGTGTGCTCGCGCGCGCATGTGAGTGCGTGTGTGTGTCTGCGTGTATATGTATGTTTGTGAGTGCGTTCGTGCTGGTGTATGTGTTTGTGCATATGTGTATATTGTACATATGTAGATATGATCGTATATGTATATGAATATGTAAGTCCACCTATTTGTGTGTATACCTTATACATACATACATACACACACGCATATACATATATATATATACATATGTATGTATGTATGTATGTATGTATGTATGTATGTATGTATGTATGTATGCATGCATGCATGCATGTATGTATGTATGTATATATATATATATATTCTTTTATTTGTTTCAGTTATTTGACTGCGGCCCTGCTGAAGCACCACCTTTGGTCGAACAAATCAACTCCAGGACTTATTCTATCGGTCTGTTTTTGTCGAACCGTTAAGTTACGGGACGTAAACAGCGATGGTGCGGAAACAAACACTGACACACACACACACACACACACACTCACACACACACACGCATATATATATATATATGTTTGTGTATACGACGGGCTTATATACATATATACGACTGGCTTCTTTCAGTTTCTGTCTACAAAATCCACACACAAGGCTTTGGTAGGCCCGGGTCTATAGCAGAAGACACTTGTCCAAGGTGCCACGCAGTGGGACTGAATCTGGAACCATGTGGTTGGGAAGCAAGCTTCATACCACATAGCCACACACGCTCACTCACACACATGCAACGAGCTCCTTTCATTTTCCGTCTACGACGTACACTCACGAAGTTGTGGTCGTCCCGAGGCGGCTACAGTAGAAAACATTTGCCCAAGGCTCTACCTAGTAGGATTGAACCAGGAACCATGTAGTTGGGAAGCAAAATTCTTATCATACAGTCATCTACATGCATGTGTATGTATGCATATATATAATATATATATATATATATATATTATATATATATTATATATATATATATATAGAGAGAGAGAGAGAGAGAGAGAGAGAGAAGAGAGACAGACAGACAGATAGATAGATAGAAAGATAGATTGACAGACAGACAGACATATATATATATATATATATATATATATATATAGATAGATAGATAGATAGATAATAGATAGATAGATAGATAGATAGATAGATAGATAGATAGATAGATAGATAGATAGATAGATAGATATGACTCCACAGATAACAATATTTGTAACTCCCATAGGCAAAAAGAATGAAAAATAACGAAATCGAACAGTCTTCGATTAATTATGGACGCGTTTCTGGATTAGAATTATAAAAATTCATTTCCGTTATCAACATAATATTTCGAGAATTATAGGTTTTCTAGCAAATTTGAAAATGCTAGAAAACCTACCCTTTGCATCCCCAACCAAGCACCATCGGATCATAACACAAGGTAGTCAGCACATCCAAATTATGTGCGTCACAAGACAGTACCGCAGAAAGAAAACTGCAGTTTGCTATCAGGGAGTAAAATAACCATTACAGATATAGGGTAAAGAATTATTAATTTAATAATTAATAAATTTTACCAAGTAGTTTCGGTATGGAAAAAGAACCATTATCGATAGAAACTTTTACAAAAGGTTTTTTTTTTATATATATAATTATAAATATAATTAAGGGTTTAGCAACAAGTTACTTCACCACATACCGAAAATTTAGAAATAGCAGCCAAAGACAGCTAATTCTTTTCACTACAGATATGACTCCACAAATAACAATATTTGTAATATATATACATACATACATATATATATATATAATATATATATATATATATATATATATATATATATATATGTGTGTGTGTGTGTGTGTGTGGTGTGTGTGTGTGTGTGTAAGAGAGGGAGAGAGAGAGAGAGATAGAATGATAGATAGATAGATAAATAAATATATCCACACACGTATATAAATATATATATATATATCTGTGCGTATACATACACACATTGCGCATAGACATATAAACATTGTGCGTTTGATTCAATTTAACTTTTATGCATTGTCTAACACTGTTCCGTATTTATTAAATCTAATCCCACAGCGCTAGATCTTCTGCGTATTAGTTAACTGTCTATTCAGTACATCTTCAAACAAGAAGAAATAACAACCTATACAGAGTAAAACATAATGATCTACCTTAGCGCAAAGTTTACGCTCCATTATTTCAAAGTGGTTCGTGATTGTTGGCTGTTGTTCACGTAATGGACTTCGGGAGTATAATGCATTACATTTATAACTTAGGTAATATGCGTGAGCGGTCGTTGACATAGAAAAGTGGGAAAGTATGTTTTTAAGAAATTTATTTCTTTATCTTTTATGTTTTACTTGTTTCAATCATAGGTGTAAAGCCATACTGGAGCAACACCATATTAAAGGATTTACTCCAACAAATTGACTGAAGTTCTCATATACATATATATATATATTCTCTTTAATTCTCTTTTACTTGTTTCAGTCATTTGACTGCGGCCATGCTGGAGCACCGTCTTTAATCGAGCAACTCGACCCCGGGACTTATTCTTTTGTAAGCCCAGTACCTATTCTATCGGTCTCTTCTGCCGAACCGCTAAGTAACGGGGACATAAACACACCAGCATCGGTTGTCAAGTAATGCTAGGGGGACAAACACAGACACACAAACACACACACGCATATATATACATATATACGACGGGCTTCTTTCAGTTTCCGTCAACCAAATCCACTCACAAGGCTTTGGTCGGCCCGAGGCTATAGTAGAAGACACTTGCCCAAGGTGCCACGCAGTGGGACTGAACCCGGAACCATGTGGTTGGTAAACAAGCTACTTACCACACAGCCACTCCTGTCAACCAGATCCACTCTATCAACCAGATCCACTCACAAAGTTTTGGTCGGCCCGAGAAGGAGAGAGACAGAGGGAGGCACAACAGGAGGGTAGAAAAGAAAGAGAGAGAAAGTGGCGGGAAGAGATAGGAAGAAACTAGAGAGAGAGAGAGGCAGAGAGAGAGAGAGAGAGAGAGAGGAAGATATATTTCATTCATTACATAATTATATATACAGTATATATATTTTATACACGTGCATCTATTTACAATACTATTTGCATTCCTTCATTTACATTATATTATCTTATATTGTAATGTATTTTATTATGCATTATGTAAATTAAATTATAATTCTTTGTATTTTCCTTTTTCGTTATTACATGCAATGTGTTTATTTTTTATAGAGTGTCTAGGATACACTGTGTGCGCTGATCCTGGTGCATGAGCTATATGTAATGTATTGCATATTTTATGATATACGCATATAATATACAATATAACATAACATATATGTTTACATATATATATATATTATTTAGTGTCTCATAGGGTATGTTGTATAATTTCAAAAAATATATTAACACGCACGCACAACAGATATGTTGTTTAAGTGTGTGTGTCTGTGTGTCGTGTCTGTGTCTGTGTGGGCGTCTCTGTCTGTGTGTATGGGTGTGTGTGTGTGTGTGTGTGTCTATCTGTGTGTGCATGTGTAAAATGTGCGTCAGCTATTTGACAAATCATTTATGAACCATAAGTGTCCCAAGCTTTAAATATCCTCTCCTTTTTCAACCTCATCATGGATGATTCGCATCTAATGCAAGCGATGAAAAAGCGTGCTGTTCCCGCCGCTTTAACCGCCAATCACAGTGGTCCTGAGCTTGCAACCTTCTGAATCGTTATTAGGTCCTTCTTGTTTAAGATCCGAAAAGTTTTCCAAACTTATGGCGGTAATGGGTTTTATGTGGTCATTAGAAGGGGAAAAAATGACGGCTAGATATTATCAGAAAAGGTCGAGTTTGTCCAGCAAGTCCAGGGCATCGTCACTAGAAATTCTAGCAAATCAATGAAGGCTATTGCCAAACATCTCCATTTGTCGGAGTCAACGTTTAGATGAGTGGTGCACGAAGACGTCAGACACAAATTCTATGATATGAGAAGATAGCAGTTCATGTCCAATAACATCCAGAAGAATAGTGTAATGTAGTCGAAGCGCTTACTGAGGAAACTCAAATCCCCTAGAGAGTCTGATATGATCTAGTTCTTTCGATATGAGAAAAGCTTTGTCCAAGATCTAAAAGTGGATAGAAGGAATGACATGCTTCTGCGCCAGCCCCACTGTTCTCATCTTCAAGTTCACACCAAGTTCTCATCTTCAATGAGGTTCTTAGGAGTTATGAGCAATGAGAACCATATCATAATCCCCACTAGGTTCAATGCTGCAGTCTACACAGTAGTCTACATTGAGATAATTTTCAAGCCTTAAACCGAGACAGTTGCTCGGGGAAGGCCGTACGTGCTCCACCAAGATTCTGCTCCCTCTCATACAACCTAAGCAACCCAGGAGATGGTCGAAAATTTCCAGATCAGTTAGCTCTCCTGATTTTAAAATCACTGGACTACTACGTTTGGGGCATGTTGAGAGTCAGACCAACAAACATACCCTTAATATCCCTTCTACTGCAGGCACAAGGCCTGAAATTTTGGGGAAGGGTCTACTCGATTACATCAACCTCCAGTACTCAACTGGTACTTATTTTTGTCGAACCCGAAAGGATGAAAGGTAAAGCCGACTTCGGCAGATTTTGAACTCAGTACGAAAATACGGACGAAATGCTGCTAAGCATTTTGCCTGGCGCGCTAATGATTCTGCCAGCTCGCTACTTTAATCATGCCCATGATATCAAGGACTCGTTATGTCTGCTTTAGGGACGTTATGGCAGACATAAAGGAAGAACATCTAATGAACGCATTTAGTAATTTCAGGAGCCTTTTGCTATGTGTATGTGACAACATGGATACCAAATTCTATGAAAATATATTGGGTTTAATAAAATATATTTTTGTTTTCCTTATTTTAAGATTTTGTTCGCAAACGCACACGGTGTTTAAATTTAATGTCACAGGAGTATGAGTTAATGGAAGTGCTGTCTTTCTAGATGGTACTGGATGTCAGCAGTATCTAAGCATTATCTTCGGGCTTGTGTTCCGAATGGATGGAGCAGCAAGACTTTTGCAGACATTCTTATGGGAACACTCCGTCCGTCTGCGTAAGTACGAGACTGGAATGACATCAAAGAAGCACGGTAGGATTGTGCGGGTGCAACCGGAAGTAGAGATGTATGTGTGTGTGTGTGTGTGCGTTCCTACGTGTGTGCATGTGTGTGTGCGCGTGTGTGTGTGTGTGTAAAAACCCTACTGGTCTATCAAATGCACAAATATGAACTTGGACAAATAACTTTTTATGTCAGTCAGTAGGGATAGTGTAGAAGTGCCTACAATTTTGGCTAGTCTGCTACAGCTTTTTGACCTGAAGTATCTATATTTTTTTAATATTTACTACGGTTTGCTTAAAGCTAACTTTCTTCCTATACCTCGTTCCTTGGGTCTTATCTTTATTTACACACACACACACATACACACACATACACACACACACACACACACACACACACACACACACATTCGGTCATGAAAGTTACCTTCCGAGGTACAAGTACGGGGAAAGGTTGTTTATAGAAGACCAGCAGTGGCTCATGCATACCAGCCTTCCCACCTTACACGCCACCGGTGTTATCCAAGTGACATCGCAACTCATTTCTACAGCTGAGTGAACTGGAGCAACGTGAAATAAAGTATCTTGCTCAAGAACACAACACACAGCCCGGTCCGGGAATTGAACTCACTACCTCATGACTGTGAGCCCGATATTCTAACCACTGAGCCATGCACCTCCAGACCCACACAATATATATATATATGTATATACATGCATACCTACTTACCTACATACAAACATACAAACTTACATAGATACATACATACATACATACATGCATACATGCATACATACATACATGCATACATACATACATACATACATACACACACATACATACATACATACATACATGCATAAATACATACATACATACATACATACATACATACATACATACATACATACATACATACATACATACATGTCTCTGTATCTCTGTTAGAGACCTACTCCTTCTTCAGAGGAAGAATTTAATTAAAAAACGAAAGAGAACATATATAAAGTCGAATTTATGTAAACACCTACGGCTTCTGTCATTTCTCCTTGTCATATCCTTTCATCCGTCGTCCTTGCAGCAAATAAAGTAATTCACCAATAATTTAGCCGAAGATTAGGTCTTTGGATTGTCATGTTATTCATTTCTAGCGATAACGTATGTTAATTCCCTACAGGCATTCCTTTTAAGAGGCTAAAATTTCCATTAGTTTTGTCATCAGAAATAGACAAACATAGCATGTTATGAAACCATCTCGTTTTTAACTTAACAACAGTAGCGACATCTAGCGATGCGGAAACACTTGGTATAAATAAATAAATAAATAAATAAATAAATAAATAAATAAATAAATGAATAAATAAATAATCGATGGGTAAGTGGAAGATGTTGAAACCAAAGTTTGTGATTGTGGTGAAGATGATGATGGCGGTGGTGTTGTTGTTGTTGGTGGTGTTGTTGTTGTTGGTGGT
The DNA here is from genome assembly GCF_006345805.1 of Octopus sinensis. Taxonomy (NCBI): domain Eukaryota; kingdom Metazoa; phylum Mollusca; class Cephalopoda; order Octopoda; family Octopodidae; genus Octopus; species Octopus sinensis. The sequence goes on along the minus strand of NC_043007.1, from coordinate 66,182,614 downwards.
GGTTGTGGTTGTGGTGGTGGTAGTGATGTTGGTGGTGGTGCAGGTGGTGGTGGTGGTGGTACTTGTGATGGTCGTTGTTATTGTGGCAGTAGTGTTTAGTAGTGTTGCCAATTCTGCAGACGGTGCCGATAGTGGGGTAGGGATTGTCGAGATGGCGATGGAGGTAATGGTGGTGATGTGGGGGTAATGATGGTGATGATGATGGTAATTACGGTGGTAATGGCGGTAGCGGGAGCGGTGGTGGTGGTGGTGACAGCTTTGGTGGCGATGGTGGCGGCGGTGGCGGTGGTTGCGGTGCTGGGTGGCGGTGCGGGCGGTGGCGGCGGCGATGATTGGAAGTGCGAGATGATGTTGGTGTCGGTGTCAGGTTGAGGTTATGGCGGTGGTGGTGATGGTGACGAAGGCGTGGTGTCGCTGGTTGTGTTAGCGATGGTGATGGTGATAGTGGTGGTGGTTGTGGTGGAATGGGTGCTGTTGTTACATGGACGGGGCTGGATAGAGGCTGCATAACTCTGCTGACAATTCGTGCGTGATAATATGCAGCGACTTGCACGGTTAGTTGCACTGCACCTTGAAAGTAAAACATATTACGAAATATTCACACAGACACTCACAGACACACACACACACACACAAACATACACACTCACTGACACACACACACATACACACACATACATACACAAACACGCACAGATACACAAATGCACACGCAAACAGTGACACACATTTACAAACATGCAGTCTCACATTTATACATACACACAATGAGACCACGCAATTACACACACACACACACACACACACACACACATAAGCACACAAACACAAGAGCACACGTATACACACTGTTACATACGCCTACTGATACACACACGCACACATAAGCACACACGCAACTAATACATGCACATACTGACACATACGTACAGACGCACACATACTGATACACGCGTACATAGATACTCAGTGAAACGTGTGCCTTATACATACGCTTAGTGAGGAGCATACACAAGCACACGTATATATATATATATATATATATATAATGATAAATATCAAAGTGAGTTATATACAGTAGCGGTAACACATCGTGACGTATTTTTGCCATTTCAATATGGCTAACCCCTAAGGGTGGATGCTACTGTAGTTTTTAGCCCCAGGAGGACACACTCCTCCAGCTGGCCATAGACACACTATCTGTGTCCTGTCAGTATTTGCAAAGGGAAGTCACCCTTCCCGTCTTCAACTTATGATACACACGGACTCGAGTTTCGAGGTATTGACCTCTCGTCAGCGTGTGACAATCATAGTTGTCGCCGAGAATTAGATTTCCTTCACAAATACTTATATATATATATATATATATATATTATATATATATATAGCTAGATAGATAGATACGAACAGACGAGATCATTCATACATATGCATACTGGTACACGCATACGCAGAGATGCTCAGACTCGCTTACGCAGATACATACTCACACACTCAATCACACACGCACACACACACAAGCACACATGCATACACACGTACACACACACACACACACATAAGCACACAAACACAAGAGCACACGTATACACACTGTTACATACGCCTACTGATACACACACGCACACATAAGCACACACGCAACTAATACATGCACATACTGACACATACGTACAGACGCACACATACTGATACACGCGTACATAGATACTCAGTGAAACGTGTGCCTTATACATACGCTTAGTGAGGAGCATACACAAGCACACGTATATATATATATAATATATATATATATATATATATATATAATATATATATATATAATGATAAATATCAAAGTGAGTTATATACAGTAGCGGTAACACATCGTGACGTATTTTTGCCATTTCAATATGGCTAACCCCTAAGGGTGGATGCTACTGTAGTTTTTAGCCCCAGGAGGACACACTCCTCCAGCTGGCCATAGACACACTATCTGTGTCCTGTCAGTATTTGCAAAGGGAAGTCATCCTTCCGTCTTCAACTTATGATACACACGGACTCGAGTTTCGAGGTATTGACCTCTCGTCAGCGTGTGACAATCATAGTTGTCGCCGAGAATTAGATTTCCTTCACAAATACTTATATATATATATATATATATATATATATATATAGCTAGATAGATAGATACGAACAGACGAGATCATTCATACATATGCATACTGGTACACGCATACGCAGAGATGCTCAGACTCGCTTACGCAGATACATACTCACACACTCAATCACACACGCACACACACACAAGCACACATGCATACACACGTACACACACACACACATACATTGTTACATGATGGTGCAATCACGACGGTTTTTACAAAGATAATAGTATACTGATGGTGACGATGATGATGATGATGAATGATGATGATGATGATGAATGATGATGATGATGATGATGATTATGATGATGATGATGATATTGGTAGTTCCGGTGGAGATAGTAATGGTGGCGATGGCATTAGTGGTGGCAGAGGTGATAATAAGGATGACGGCGACGCAGACGACAACAACGACGACGAAGATGACGACAATGAAGACTGTGAACCCCTTGGTAGTGAGATAATGACGTAACATTTGGTAATTATTGTAATTATTATTATCATTATTATTATTATTATTATTATATTATTATTATTATTATTATTATTATTATTATTGTTGTTGTTGTTGTTGTAATTATTATTAATGTAGTTATTATTATCATTACCATTATTATTGTCATTATCATCATCATCATCATCATTATTATTATCATCATTATTATTGTTATTATTATTATTATTACTATTATTATTATTATTGTAATTATTATTATTTTTATTATTATTATATTATTATTATTATTATTTATTATTATTATTAAGTCAGTGAGCTGGAAGTAACGTTAGCGCGCCGGACGAAATGCTTAGCGGTATTTCATCTGCCGTTACGTTCTGAGTTCAAATTCTGTCGAGGTCGACTTTGCCTTTCATCCTTTCGAGGTCGATAAATTAAGTACCAGTTTACTCACTGGGGTCGATATAATCGACTTAATCCGTTTGTCTGTCCTTGTTTGTCCTCTCTGTGTTTAGACCCTTGTGGGTAGTAAAGAAATAGGTATTTCGTCTGCCGCTACGTTCTGAATTCAAATTCCGCCGAGGTCGACTTTGCCTTTCATTCTTTCGCGGTCAATAAATTAAGTATCAGTTGAGTACTGGAGTCGAGGAAGGGCAGCATGCGCAGGGTGGTGGCGGTGATGATAATGATGATGATGTGAATGATGATGATGATGATGATGATGATATTCATGATGACGATGATGACGATGATGATGTTGATGATGACGATGTTGACGATGATGATGAAGGTGATGCTTGTGGTAGTTGAGGTGGCAACAGTGATGATGCAATAATGTTTATGACAATGATGATGATAATGATGATGATCGTGATGATAACGGCGAACGACCACGACATTGACGACAATGGCAAAAGTAACAATGACGATGATGATGATGACGACGACGTTGATGATGATGATGATGATGATGATGATGATGATGATGATGATGAAAAGGAGGAGGAGGAAGTTGATCAGGATGGTGGTGGTTGTGGTGGTGGTGTTAGTGCTGGTGGTGGTAGTGCTGGTGGTGGTAGTGCTGGTGATGATGATAGTTATCGTCATCATGCCAACAGTTAAGTTCATGACAACGATGATGATGATAACAACGAATGAAATCGACGCCTACGTCAACGACAACGAAGACGTCGACAGCGCTACTGCTGCTGCTGCTGCTACTACCACTGCTGTTATGGCCGATGAGATTGACGCTCATAATTCTCATCATTGGCGGATAATCTCCGATAGCATTCAGATGATAATGGTGACAATATTGCTGCTGATGAAGCTGATGACTGAAATATTAATATAGAGAGAGTGGGGTTTGGAAGTATGGTGGTTGGCAGCGAGATAAAAGAGGGGGGCAGTGGCGGCGGTAGGAGGCGGTGGCACCGGCAGCAGTAGTAGTGTTGTTGGTGGTGGCGGTGGCGGTGGTGGCGGTGGTGTTGGGCGGTGAACGAATTACAAATCCGGACAAATACTGTAAAACTATGTTATACATCAGATTTAATAGAAATCATAATATAGAAACTGCATCAAAGGAATTAAGCAAATGACAAAATATTTAGGGGGATTTATTTCGTAATATGCGCAGGGATTGCTGTGGCGGGTTGGAAACGGTGCAGGTTATTAATATCTCCAGCATCGGCGACGACGTCGACTTGATGATGATGATGATGATGATGATGATGATTGTCATCTCGTCCTCCTCATCATCATCCTCAGCATTATCGTTGTAACTTTCATCGGCAGCGTCGGTGTCAGCCACATCAGCATTATCAGCATTACCATCATTTCGACGTCATCGACTTCATCATCACCACATCCACCGTCTTTATCATCATCATCGTCATTGTCGTCGTCGTCGTCGTCGTCATCGTTATCTTCATCGTCGTCGTCATCATCACCGCCATCGTCATAGTCGTTATCGTTGCCATTTTCATCATTCTCATCACCATCATTACATTATCGTTATCGGGTCGTCATCATTGTCATCATCATCCTCATCCTCATCATCTTCATCCGCATTATCATCATCATCATCATCATCATCATCATCATCATCATCACCATCCATCACCAGATCTACCACTTCCACTCTCATGATCATCATCATCATCGTTATCATCATCATCATCATCATCATCATCATCATCATCATCATCTTCATCATCATCATCACCATCATCATCATCATCATCATCATCATCATCATCATCATCATCATCATCATCATCATCATAATTGTTGTGATTTATATATCGTCGTGGTTATTATCTTCGTACCCTTGGTCTCTGCTTTTTACTTTGTTGTTCTTGTTTACCTCGGCCATTTCTTTTTCATTCTTCTTAATGCTTGACATTCTTACTTCATTCATACAAACATACTTTAAAATAAAACATGTGCTAGGGTCCATTGATTCAATTATAAATTCTTCAAGGATTTGCCCCACCATGATCGCAGTCTAATGATTGAAAGAAGTAAAAGATAAAAGATAAAAGATATAAATATATGAAACGTTTTGACTAAGCACAAAAGAAAGAGGAACTCAATATATGGTATAACGGGAATGGCTGTGTGGTAAGTAGCATGCTTACCGACCACATGGTTTCGGGTTCAGTCCCACTACATGGCACCTCGGGCAAGTGTCTTCTACTATAGCCTCGGGCCGACCAAAGCCTTGTGAGTGGATTTGGTAGATGGAAACTGAAGGAAGCCCGTCGTATATATATAGAATGTGTGTGTGTTTGTCAGTTTTTGCCCCCCGCCCCTATCACTTGACAACTGATGCTAGTGTGTTTACGTCCCCGTAACTTAGCGTTTCTGCAAAAGGGAACAATAGAACAAGTACTAGGTTTTACAAAGAATAATTCCTGGAGTCGATTTGTTCGATTAAAGGCGGTGCTCCTGCATGGCCGCAGTCAAATGACTGAAGCAAGCAAAAGAGTAAAAGAATAAAAGAGTTATTTGCGTATTTACTCAAACTGAGATTTTGTTCGCCACCCGAGTTTCATGTTCTGGAATATGTATGTGTAGGAATTATTGAACTGAAGTACATATATAGATCTTTTATCTTTTATTTTTTTATTCCTTCAGTCATACTGCGGCCATACTGGGGCACCACCTTGAAGGATTTTTAGTCGAATGTATTGACCCCAGTACTTATTTTGTTTTAAAGCCTGGTACTTATTTTATCGGTCTCTTTTGCCGAATAGCTATGTTACGAGAACAAACACAACAGCACCGGTTGTCAAACTGCGATGGAGGGACAAACACAGGCACAAAGACTCACTCACACACACACACACACACACACACCACACATATATATATATATATATATATATATATACAACCGGTGCTGCTGTGTTTATGTTCTCGTAATTTAGTGATTCAACAAAAGTGACCGATAGAATAAGTACGAACAGTATATTTGCATCGTGGAGTTGTTCTGCTTCATGGGAATGTATTTTGCTCGTATTTTTATGCATTGATTGGGTTATATTACACTGAAGACAGAAAAAGGGTTTATCCTTAATCTTGAAATCATGGTCTTCTCTTTCCACTGATTATAATCCAAAGAATTACTCTGTGTAGAGCGTGGTTAAGAAAGACACCAACCGCTCTGCTTGCAGTACCAAGGCTGAGCTCATGGTCAAGGTTGAGGAGTTATTCGAATATCATCCCAGTAATACAGTGAGAAACGCTTCCACCGCGGCCTCAAGACGCCAGAGCTGTCTAGAAGCCGTGGCGGAAGCTAAGGGCGGCTACTTTGAGTAAACTGTTATCTTCGAGCCATAATCTAGATGATACTTTTTGATTTTCGTAAGATACGTTTATTTTTGGACTGGATATTTTCCTTTAATGCAGACTGTCAAATTCTACTGGAACACCCTGTAGTCAACATGACTAGATCACGTTGCATAAAGAACCTATGGAGACATCAGAAACAATTATTAGCAACTATGCGAATGGAAAATACCTACATGCAGGAGTAAATTCGGGATTATGTTAGAAAGTGAAAGTAAAAAGAAACGATGTAAGCGCATGGCACGATTGCAATAAGTTTCAGAGCATAACGAATGTCGACGCTATTCTTAAGTTTTATGTAGCAATCAGCTTTAGAAAAAACACCGAATGAAACAAAACTTATATTTAAACTAAATAAAAAAAAAAGAACCAAAACTGCAGGTACATTTAATCACTCATTCTGAAGTCATACCTCTCTCTATAATAATAACTGGTGAATTTGTGAAACTGCAAAAGTAGAGACTTAAATAAGTACATGTGGTGTCTAAAAGACCAGAGCAAAAGTATATATGTGTGTAGGGCTACCGTTGAGCAATGTTGATGATGCATCTGCATAAGTATATTAAGGCATGTGGAAGATTTTTAAGTGAGGAAGCCAACAGTTGCTCATACATTCAAGGCTTCACTCTGCTCGCCACCTACGTTTATATAACAGAAACACCGCTGACTTTGGCCGACAGAGCTTGGTAGTCTCGTCGAAAGCTTTTCTATCAGAATGCGTGGAGCTGGAACAAACACCGCAAGGCATCCCCCAGACACCCTTGTTGTCTCGCTAATCCGCTGCCCTGGATTGAAACTAAAGACACGACCACAATCTACACGTGTGAAACTTCTCGTAGTATACACGAGAGAACTGAGGTGTATAGATATGGGTACGATAACAAAACACCAGCATCCATGATCTATCAACATACTCTGGATGAATATGACAGTTCATTATATAATACTGGATTAGAAATATGATCTACACCCTCACTGGAGCCGACACTCTGACAAATTACAGATTCCGTGTACATACAGGAGGCTAGATACAACATTTATTGGGAAAACGATTAGAACAATAATAAGCTATCTCAAGAATGATACATAATATTATACAATATAATCTATAGCCTCAGTTGGGTGGTAATACAATTAATCGAGTGAAAGATAAGTTAATATTTCCACATTTAATTATTAAACAGAATTATGCTAGATTGACTAACAGACAATAGTGACAACCGTTTTATACACACACGCACAACATACTGCCACAAATACCATAAACTATCTACTGATGCTACCATAAATTAGATTCAATTCAGGTAACAGACACACCTATAACTATCGTAACTTATCTACTGATTGCACTACAATAAATAAAATACGGTTCAGTTGACAGAATAATATAAACGAAATAGAACTATAACAAGAGAAAAACAACCTATGCACACAAACACAAACACACACAAATACAATCATCACCATATAGACAAATGACTACTTTTACGATATGCACCACAAATACACAAAAACAGATACACATTAAACATGCTACAGATATATATATATATATATATATATATATATATTTATATATATATATGCACCTAGTTACATATATGCATTCAACAATTCATAGTTATAACAAAGAGTTAAGGAAACTCATTGGAAAGATAACATGTACATGTAAATGACCTCGACAAATCAATTAAGAAGTGAGGTACAGCCAGTGCGGTTGTTATAATTTCCAAAATACAGCAATATAAACATGCATATATATATATATATATATATATATATATATATATATATATATACACAGGAGCATACACACATATAATCTATCTATCTATCTATCTACCTGTCTGTCTGCCTGTCTGTCTATCTATCTATCTATCTACACACACACACACACACACACACATATATATATATATATATATACAGAGAAGGAGAAAGAGCGTGAAAAAGAGAAAGAGACAGACAGACAAACAGTTAGATAGATAGATAGATAGATAGATAGATAGATAGATAGATAGATAGATAGATAGATAGATAGATAGATAGATAGATAGATAGATAGATAGATAGATAGATAGTCAATCAAATAGCGTTAACTGTGAACAATTCTAGGACTTTAGCAGTTAGTAATTTTGCTAATTGATTTGTTGTGCATATGTATGTGTGCATGTGTGTGTGTATATATATGCATGTTTGTGTGTGTATACTTGTATGTGCGCGCGCGCGCATGTGTATGTGTATGTACCAGGCACACGTATCGCTTGATTTTTAACATCTCTATTATGTGTTGCATACTATCGCTATCCGCGGTCAAGAACAGAAAAAGCACTCAATTAAAAATCCTCTGATGGAACAAAAACTTGTGCCAGCCTGAGTGGTAACGTTCTTAACACATGCTGCAAGAATGCCCATCTTTGCTACATCTGTGAAAAAGAGTATGGATCGGTTGGCAGTACTGAAAAACCACATCCGTACATTTACGAGGGAGCAGTGAAGAGCTCCTGGATTTCGGTAAAAGAAAATACAGGAGGATCAGTTAATTATGATTTTATTCACCATATTGCCCTCTCAGATTCACACACTTACTGCAGCCGTCCTTCAGTTTTTCTAAGCCCTGTAAAAGAACTTGGAAGTTTGGGCAACCAACCAGGCCTTTTGTGACCCCTTTAAAACCAGGAAAATGTCAGCATCTCCTTGTATATAGATACATGTGTACATACCTACATACTTACATACATTTATTCATTCATACATACATATATACATAAATACATACATACATACATACATACATACATACATACATACATACATACATACATACATACATACAGTCATGTTAAGGAAGTCTAAAGGATATCTCACTGGTTCACAAGGAAATAGAAATACCAAAATTAAACACGGTTTCTTTGTGGATGACTTAAAACTTTATGCAAAGACTAGGCATGAGATGAAAAAGAGCCTTGACCTAGTTACAACATTCTCAAAGGATGTAGGGTTGGAGTTTGGTCAGCATAAATGTTGGTATATGGTTGTGAAAAAGGAGAAAGCTATAAACCAGACTAGTAACATCTCCCATAAGGATTTGACTACTTCCCCTGTATCTGACGAGGAATGCTACAGGTATCTAGGAGTGGATAAAATATATCTTACAATGGCACCTATAACAAAACACGTGTCACTAAAGAATATTAAGTCGAATAAAGAAAATTTGGACCTCAGAAGTCTCTACATTCAATAAAACAGTGACCCACAATGTGTTTGCAGTGCCAGTACTCATACCGACATTTGGGCTGTTTGATTGAACGCTTGATGAGATCCGAGCCATTGATGTGAAAACCCGAAACATATAAACAAGCACTCATAATTTCCACACAGACAGTGACGTAGACCACCTCGACCTAAAACGAAAACAAGGCGCCAGAGGTTTAACATCAATCCAAAATGCATTTGAATGCCGCATCATATCCCTTCGGCATCATCTTTTAACCATCAAGTGTCGAAGTGCATCCCTTGTCCAAGTTTGCATGCATGACGCTGATAACATCATAAGACTTGGAAGGCAGCTCCTTGAGCAACACTCTTTGTCTGATAACCTAGAATACATGTCCAATGAAGTCGCACGACTCTACCTCAACGTATCATCAGATGAAAGGATAAGCCTATATGAGCAGAAGACTATGCATAGATATGTTAGTAGAAAGCTCCGTGATCATAGAAACATCGATGATCAAAGCAGTTTATCATGGACCAGTAGCCGGATTACTACCTCCCACTTTGAAGGGAATGCGTTTACATTCCAGGAACAGGAAATATCAACCAAGTACCTGATGCGCAAAAGGGATAGAGATGCGGGAAAAGCAGTAAAATGTGACAACCGATGCAGACTTTGTGGAGTTCACACTGAAGATATCACCGACATCATAAGCAGTTGTCCGAAAATGTTATCACGGTATTATCTACCGATGAGACATGATGTTGTAGCAAGGATACTCTATAATGAAATCCGTAGGAAGGATATCCCGAGGACAAAGAAATAAGAACCCACAATATGGTAAAAGCCATAGTCACACACGATAAAAAGGAATACTGGTGGAATGTCACAGTGAAGACCTCAATAAAATATAAGCACAACATACCTGATATAATGATTTGGGATAGAGAAGAGAAACTGCGAACAGTTGTGGAAATTAGCTGCCCAGCGGATGTTAACATAAAGCTGAAGATCAGTAAAAAAAGAGAACACCTATGCTGAACTCTGCAGTTACTCTATCCAGGTCACAAGTTCAGGTTTATACCTGTAATTATTGGGACCCTGTTATATGTAACACACTGTCTAAATACCAATCTTGAGAAATTAGGCTTCTCAAAACCAGAAAGAAGAAAACTAATTCGAAGACTAGAGATCCAATCCATCACTGGAACTGTAAAAATCTGTAAAACATTCCAGAAGTTTTACGTTTAAATATATCTGAGCATGTCTAGGTATGCAACTATATGCATGTGAATACATACATACATACATACATACATACATACAAACAAAAATACCTTCGTTGTTGATGTTGAAATTCCAATGAAGGTGCCTTGGAACTAGTTTAGAAATGGATTTTTTCCCTATTGGCAAGAAATCTTGAAATGAACTGAATAATGACATACATACATACATACATACATACATACATACTACATACATACATACATACATACATACAAACAAAAATACCTTCGTTGTTGATGTTGAAATTCCAATGAAGGTGCCTTGGAACTAGTTTAGAAATGGATTTTTTCCCTATTGGCAAGAAATCTTGAAATGAACTGAATAATGACATACATACATACATACATACATACATACATACATACATACATACATACACACATACATACATATATACATACATACATACATACATGCATACATACATAAAGACATACATATACACAGACATATATGTGTGAACGCATGCGTGTGCGTGAGCCTGTATGTATATACGTGTTTGTAGAAAGTACCCCCAACGGAAAACAATTCTACAATTTAAGAACTATGTAACGTCCTCGTTGAAGACATGGAAAATATGGGAGGCCAATTTGGGAAAGCGATGCTTGTCATCGCCCCCAATGAAAGAAATAGGCAAAAGAAGGAGTGGGCGTCTCCGTTAATAACACTCGTTCTTCATTTTAAGCAATCTGCTCGGAAAAATCTCCGCAGATATTTCGTCTGCAATATCTGCGGACGTGTATATATATCAAGAGCTGAACTCGTTAGTCACCGGCGGAGCCACAAATGTAATTATAAATTTTTCTGAATACACAGTGTTCTTAACGGTCGGTGATGGACTTCGTCGGTCACGAGGTGACAGCCATCATCATCAGGCCCATACCATATATGTATATAGTGTAGTAGTTCTCTTTGCGGGGTGGTGGAAGTATTTATGGGTAATGGAGGTGTTTATAGGGCAGTGATAGAGTTCATAGAGTTTTGGAAGTATTTATGGGGTGGTGGTAGTTTTTATATCGTGATGGTAGTGTTGTTCATTAGCAACTCATGATAGCATTTTTTAGGAGGCGGTGGTGTTTAAGAGGCCAGGCTGCTCCTCTTCAAAGCATGGTGGTTGTACTTGGGTTTCAGTGCTACTGTTGGAGGTGGTGGTGGTGGAATGTTCCAGATTGAGACATTCTAAGTCAAGTGTCTTAAAAAAAGGATTAATTTTATAATCCGTTTATTATTTCATTAAAAACTTTATTATCATTATTGTTATAATCCTCCTCCCTCTCCTCCCAATCATCGTAATAACCCTTTTCTTCCTCATCATCATCATCAACGTCGTTCTCATTATCATCTTCATCGTCATCTTCGTTGTCGCCATCATTGTCGTCGTCAACCGTCATCATCATTATAATCATCCTACTCGTACTACTCTCTTTTCTTCTTTTACCTCCTCCTCCCCTCCTTTCTTCTTCTTCTTCTTCTTCTTCTTCTTCTTCATCTTCTTCTTCCGCCTCCTCCTCTTCCTGTACCATCATCAGTTATATCATTCTCATCCACCACCACCAGCATCACCACCACCACTACTACCACTGCCACCACTCTCCACCCGAGTATCAATCTCTATCACCGTCACTCACCACCATCAATTCCACCGCCATCATACTTGCAACCAACGATACCATCATCACCAGCACATGCCACAGTCTCCACTACCATCCACCACAACCATCGTCACCAACACTACCACCGTTACCACCACCACCGCTACCACAACCACCACCATCACCACCACCACCACCACTACCATGACCACCGCCACCGTCACCATCAGCATGCCCTCCACAACAACCGTCGCCACCAAAACTACCACCAGCACTAACACCACTACCACCACCACCAACAACAACAACGCCACAACAATAAAAACGGTAAAAACAAAATCACCCCCAGCATTCCCACAATCTGCAAGACCAACATCACCATTACATCCGCAATCTCTACGCAGTCACCACCGCATTAGCAGCCACTACCACACTCACTATTTCCACAACCATCACAACCATCACCACCACCATTATCATCCTACAGTCTTTCAAGAATCGATAAAATAAACAATAGTGAAACACTACATTGGATTTTATCGAACGTTTATCGTAAGGGCTAGTTTTTTCTTTACTGGCCAATGTGTTCTTTTACGATACTGTTGTTATTGCTATTATTGCTGTCGCTGTTCATTTCACATCACTTCTGATAGAGCAGCTCTATAATCAAATGCTTTCCTGCCATGAGTGTCCTGTATTTTTAGACGCATACGTGATTACATTATTTTAAGACGGCATAGTGTGGTTAATGGGAGATTTGGTTGCTATCTCTAACACGTCAGGCGAACACATAGAACAGTCAATGGGCAACTTGCGGCCCGTGAGAGTTTCTGAGCGGCACACCTAGAGGAAAATTACTTTTACTTCTTTTAGTAACGCGGCTCACCGGATGATAGCGATCCATGTCTCATGCGATTCCGTTTCTCATGAAAAATTTACCCATTATGACACAGAAACTCCTGGAAGCCATTTACATTGTTGCTGTTGTTTCTGCTGCTGCTGTTATTAATTAAACCACTCCAACTCTAACCATTACAGCCATGACCATCGCGTCTTATTTTTCCAGGCATCTTGAAGTTTATTATCCTATTCTTTATTTTGCTTTATGAATATACTAGATGATTATGAGGAAAACTTAGTGGCTATTTGTAGCAGGCTGGGTGTTTAGAGATTTTTTATCCTAGGCTCCGAAAAGACAGTGAAAGCAGGTGAGGTAGAAGTCGACCGGTACACTATAAATAGCTGTTCCTCTGCTCGTTACTCTAGCGGCAATTCTCATGTTTCGGGTAAATGATATTGATGCAATATAAACACATCTCGTTTTCTATGCTTTGTTTGGAAAGATTAACGTGGCCGGTACCGCTAAAGAAGGCGGCGAGCTGGCAGAAACGTTAGCACACTAGGCGAAATGCTTTGTGGTATTTCGTCTGCCGCTACGTTCTGAGTTCAAATTCCGCCGAGATCGACTTTGGCTTTCATCCTTTCGGGGGTCGATTAAATAAGTACCAGTTACGCACTGGGGTCGATATAATCGACTTAATCCGTTTGTCTGTCCTTGTTTGTTCTCTTTGTGTTTAGCCCCTTGTGGGTTTAAAGAAATAGGTATCATTAAACTGCTACTCTATTAATGTTCAGTCTTTGTATAATGGCGAAGATTATGATTGTTAGAACTTGTTTCAGCAACAAAAAAGTAGTTTATACATTGAGTATTCTGGTTTCATTGTGTGCAGGTTGTCTTTTTACCTAAGTTGAAAGGCATTAAGTAGGATTGTGGGTAGATGTTACAGGCTTATGCTAAAAATATTAAACAAGAGGATATACTCTTGCTTTACTTCTACCCGGAAAGTTAGAGATTTTAGCTGTTATTATTACACTTTGTTAGCAACCTCATACACTGTGGGATAACTCATACAATATGTTGTATTTAGTGTGTTCGTAAAAAGGTAATAGAAATGAATTTAAAATAAGTTATAGCTGCATAAGGGTTAAATATATAGTCTTACATTCTGAGTTGAAATCACGTCGATGTCCAATTTTCGTCCAACACCGGTGTTGTGTAAATTTATTATTTTCTACTTGAAACAATTTCCCGCATAGCATGCAAAGCAAATTGGCAGAGTCATTACAGGGTCAGAGGGGATCTGTTGCGGTTCTCTACGCTTTAAGTTCAAATTCTACCTAGAATAATTTTGTTTCCTTTTTATTCCTTCGGGGAAGATAAAAGAACATTGCTATTATATTCTTTCCACTAAAGGCTGAAGTTTTGTGGCGAGGGGTATGGTCGATTACATTGACCCCAGTGCTCAGCAGTTATTCATTTTATCGACCCCGAGAGGATGAAACCGAAAGTTGACCTCGACGGAATTTGAACTCAAAATGCTGCTAAACATTCTGTCCGCTGTGCTAACGATTCTGCCAGCTTAACACCTTAAGCATTGCTATAATATCATAAAGAAAAATTAAATGGGGAGACATTGGGTAAAGTAGCACTAATGGTCCCTGAATTAAAAAAACCATAGTCGTGGCTGTGTGGTAAGAAGCTTGCTTCTCAACCATATGGTTCCAGGTTCAGTCCCACTTAGTGTGTGTGTGTGTGTTTGTATATATGCATGTGTTTATTTTCATGCTTATGTGTGTATGCGTGCCTGTATGTTTGTGTTAGATATTGTATCTGTGTATGTGTGTTGATTGATGTTCTCTGTGTGTATTATACATTCTCTCGTCTCCACACCCCAAAATAAATAAAGGAATAGGCGCAGGCATGGTTGTGTGGCAAGAAGCTTGCTCCCCTGCGCATGCGTGTTGTAAGTGTTGTTTGTGCGTACCAGTGACTAAAGTCGTCATGCTGGCTTGCAGCAGACGAGAATTGATTGTAAAAGAAGCTCTACTGTAAGGTAAGACTATTGTTTTTTGGGTCTAGTGGGGGTTTGTTGTTTGCGATAATTATTTTTGTACCATCAAGAAGTCCACACTGGATTCAAAACTCTAGTCTGCCTGCAGTTGAGTGAATATTTTTTATCACTTAATTGTGAGAATTATTGTTTGGGGGCGTATCCTGCTTCCAAAATTTGTTCACTTTTAGTGAATAGTGTTTTTCTCACTTAATTTTGAGAATTGTTGGGGCGTATTTCGCTTCCAAAATTTGTTCATTTTTAGTGAATAGTGTTTTTTAGAATTCAACGAAGATACAACAACTTTTACCAATTTTTGTGAAAAGCTGTGTTCCAAGTTGTGGTGTTCCAGGTCCAAATTGAAGTACCAAATAAGGCCTGGAGTGGCCAGAAGAATTTTTGCTGTGTTTTTTTTTAACTGTTGTTCTCTTTTCTTCTATCTTTTGTTTGTGACTTTCTCTATTGAACTGTTTATTTATTTCTTCCCGCCTTTTTGTTGAGACTCTCTATTTGATTTCTCTCTTTTTCTTCCTTCATTATTTGAATTTTATTGTGAGCTGTTTTTGGACTTTTAATTTAAAAAGAAAACAGCATGGCAAAGAACATGGACAATATTGTGGAGTGGGAATTTGTGCCCCTCAAACAGTGGTTGAAAGACTTCGAAGAGAGGACGATGGTGTTGAGGACTTACTCCAAGTCGCTCGACACCATCGCCATATTTGAAAAGACTATGATTTAAAAAGAGTTGGTGGACTATCTGCCAAATATTAAATTCATTTCCAGGGGGCAGGGTCAAATACGCAACGGTGTGGTTGCTATTTGACATCCCTGAAGAGGCTCATAAATTTGCGAGCCAGCTCTTAGAAGGCAAAGAAAATTTGTTTCTTCCCACATATTGTGGAAAGAGGTTGACAAGAGCTTGGGTCTGCGGGTTGCCACCCGAGATAAAACTCGAGTGGATAGAGGAGACTATCCGCTGGGGTCTGGATAGCAGCGGAGCCAAGTTCCTTAACGTGAAGGTTTTTCCTGCGGCTGATTGGGTTGGGGCAAAAGCTGTTTTGACCCTGTGGACCCAATCAGTCAATTTGGTTTTTCCAGATTTTTTGAAAATGGCCGGGTGCAGGTACCGATAGTTTCTTGAGGGTACCCCCCATCCAGGTGTCATCAGTGCCTAGACCCTGGCCATGTAAAGAAAAACTTCCCCAGGAACAAAGTAAGGTCCTGGAGCAGTTGGTTGAGACCTCTGTAGAAGAGGGAATGAAGGCGGCCGAGGAGGCGGATGACTCCTCAAAGAAAGGCCACAAGAGGAAGAAGATGAGTAACAATGGGTACTCATCGAAGGATCCTAGGGATGAGGGAGGGGAGGTGAATATCCGAGTCACGGAGGAGACGCACCCTCCCTCAGGTGAGAAGAAAAACAGAGGAAGACAAACGGGACATTTCCGGCAGTCGGTAACATAGTACCGGAATGTCCCGGAACCTCATCAATGGGAGTTGTGCCACTGGCAGGGGAAGAGATGCTGTCGGTGGGAATTGTACCGCCGACAGTAGAGGTGACTACCTCGTCCCCGGAAGAAGACGGATTATTGGTCTTCTTCTACAGAGGCAGAGAAATGGAGAAGGTGTTGGAAAAGCACGATAAGGCCTTTAGCCTGCACACGGGATCCTAAATTGCCTCCGCAGGTATCTGTGTGGGTCATAACGTTGCCTGCGTTGCGTACGCTGCAGGTACTCAACGAAGAATATCGCTTATGGTCGGACGACGCCAACACGGCACCCGCCTTGTGCTTGAATGAGGCGTGGATGATGGCGGAGGATGGGGTCACAAGCAATATTGGGGAGGAATATGGATAAGAGGTTAAAAAGCCTCAGTTTTATTGAAAGTTCCTAGTTTGGTCGGCCCGAGGCTATAGTAGAAGACACTTGTCCAAGGTGTCACGTAGTGGGACAGAAACCGAAACCATGTGGTTGATAAGCAAGCTTCTTACCACACATCCACTCTGTATATAATATATATATATATATATAAAAGGAAATGAAGAAAATGCTGACAAAATAATTTAAGTAATTTAAGTAATTTAATTAGGTGAAAGTTCTTTTTACCGGTTGCGCATTTGTTATGCTTATCAAAAGATAATTTTTTAAAGAGAGATAGAGTTCTTTTCTGATAGATTTTTTCCTCTTATCAGATAAGAGGAAAAAATCTATCAGAAAAGAACTCTATCTCTCTTTAAAAAATTATCTTTTGATAAGCATAACAAATGCGCAACCGTAAAAAGAACTTTCACCTAATTAAATTACTTAAATTACTTAAATTATTTGTCAGCATTTCTTCATTTCCTTTTTTATATATCACAACTCGTGTTCCACATCCCCTTTTTATATATATATATATATATATTATGAACATACATAATACATGCATACATACATAGAAACATATATATATATATATATATATATATATATATATATATATATATATATATATATATATATATATATACCGGAGAGTAAACACATAAATGTGAAACAAGGTGGAAAAAAGAGTACTCAAATACCAGTGGTAGAGTAATATGCTTTATTTAAAGCAGCAGAAAATTCAACAAAACCTGTTACTTTGAATTTCCCGTTGCCGTTCATGTATGTATATGTGTATATGTGTGTGTTTATATATATATATATATATATATATATATATATTATATATATAGAGAGAGAGAGAGAGAGAGAGAGAGAGAGATGATAGATTGATAGATAGATAGATAATAGATAGATAGATAGATAGATAGATAGATAGATAGATAGATAGATAGATAGATAGATAGATAGATAGATAGATAACTGTCACTCAGTCGGTTCCAGTTGATCCGATCAACGGAACAACCATCTCGTGAAATTAACGTCCATGTGGATGACTATTCCACAGACACCTGTACCCTTAACGTAGTTCTCGGGGACATTCAGCGTGACATAGAGTGTGACAAAGCTGGCCCTTTGAAATACAGGTTCACCTCATTTTTGCCAGCTGAGTGGAATAATGTGTCTTGCTCAAGGAGACAATGCGTCGCCGGGAATTGAGCTCATGACCTTACAATCGTTAACAGAATACCCGAATCAGTAAGCCACGCGCCTTAACCCACACACACGCACACACACACACATTGTGTCCTTGGGCAAGACATTTTATTTCACGCTGCTCCTGTCCACTCAACTAGCAAAAATGAGTACGTGGCAAAATTGTGTTCCGTTGATCGGATCAACTGGAACCCTCGTCATCGTAACCGATGGAGTGCCACTACAGACATGTGTGTGTGTGTGTGTGTGTGTGTGTGTGTGTGTGTGTGCTTGCGTTTGTTCCCCAGCACCACTTGACAACCAGTGTCGGTTTGTTTACGACCCCGCAACATATCTATTCGCAAAAGACATCGATAAGATAAACACAAGGGTTAGAAAGAATAATAGCTACTGGGGATCGATTCGTTGCACTATAACTCTTCATGGTTGTGCCTCGGCATCGACGCAACTCAGAAACTGAAACAAGCCAAAAGAGATAAAATAAAATAAAATGCGATATTCTTATTTTTACCGTTACTGATCGTAGATCTCATGATTAGTCAGAGGCCACCTGGGGTTAAACAACAACAACTATAACTACAGCTTTGTGAACGAACAATTGTTTCACCCATTTAGCCATCAAAAAACAAAATTGATGCCACCGAAGCCTAATCGATGACTGATTTATTATTATTTTTTCATGTGTGGGCTTTTCTTCCTTATTTTATTTCATATTTGTTTTTTTCTTTTTCGTTCCTTCTTTGTTTTCGAGTTGTTGTTTTTTTTTTGCTTGACAACGTCGGGCGGTCGGGCGGTCGGGTGGGCAGGCGAGCAGGCGGGCGGATGGGTAAACGGACGGGCGGAAAGATAAGTAGAAATCTGTCCTGGAGCTATTACAATTCATAGACACGCCATGATGCCACAAAATAGCGCATAAAACATAACGAGCACGGAAAAAGATATACGGACAAACGAAAGACGTGCTTGAAAATAAACACCTGAGCATGTAAATGATAAAACAACAAAACTAACAATAACAACAACCGCAACAACAAACATTACAAACATTACAAACAAAATACAAAAAAAAAATCAAATAAGGAACTACGACGCCATATTTAATCCCATTGCCTCACTCATTCAATCTGTAATTGACTGTGTTTCTCACTAGCCCCAAGACCACCTCTCTCTATCTCATTTGGTCTATCTGTTTGTCCCTTGCTCTAATTGTCTCTTTCTCTCCCTCTCTGCATATCTTACACACATATGTAAACTCTTGGGGTGATTACTGCCAAGGACACGGACAAAAACCCTGTGGTATGCTAATGAATCCATGCTATTACTGCTTCAGCGTCTCGCCATCGTCTGCCAACTAAACAAATATATATATATGTATATATATATATATGTATATATACACATACATACATATATATGTGTATATATATATATATATATATATATATATATATGTGTATGAATGCATGTATGTATATATGCATGCATGTATGTATGTATATATGTATATATGTGTATCTATACATACACATGCACACTCATATAAGCATACATATATGTTTATATATACATACATATATATGTGTGTGTATATATATATGTATTATGTATATATATAAATAATATAT
Source organism: Octopus sinensis (assembly GCF_006345805.1). NCBI lineage: Eukaryota > Metazoa > Mollusca > Cephalopoda > Octopoda > Octopodidae > Octopus > Octopus sinensis. The sequence goes on along the minus strand of NC_043007.1, from coordinate 66,162,468 downwards.
ATATATACATATATTTATATGTATATATATATATATATATATATATATATATATATATAAATTTATGTATATATGTATACATATATATGTATATACATACATATATGCATGCGTGTGTGTGAGTATGTATGTATTCATGTATGTATATGTGAGTGTGTGTGTGTGTGTATGTATTTATATGCTCACAAACTGTAATGCATAGAGTTACCTCCACCTCATTCTTCTCTTATTTTCCCACTAAAATTACATTGCCTTTGCTTATCACCGTTTTGTTTTTTTATTTGCACAATTTTTGCTTCTAATTATTATTTCTTTTCTTTGTCCCTTTTTTTCTTTCTTCTATTTTACCAACATTCCTTCGAAATGTATATTCTTCCTATTGGTGTTGCCACTATATCATCGTCGTCGTCGTTATTTGGGCGTCATCATCATCGTCATTATCGTCATCATTATCATCATGATCATCTTCATTATCATGATCATCATCACCATCAGAAGCAGCGGCAGCGTTATCATCATCAAAAGCAACGGAAACAACACTATCGTTAGCATCACCAGCACCAACCACTTGCATCATCATCATCATCATCATCGTCGTCGTCGTCGTCGTCATCATCATCATCATCACCACCACCATCATCATCATCGTCGTCGTCGTCGTCATCATCATCATCATCATCTTCAACATCATCATCATCATCATCATCATCATCATCATCATCATCATCATCATCATCATCAACAACATCACCATCAACGTATTTCTTCCCTAGCATACGTATATTTTTTCCTCCTCACTCACACACTTCCCTTCATCCGCCTTCTCCACCCTTCATTCTATGCCATCTTTAATACATATAATTGTCTATAGCCTCTATATATCTTGACCTTCTGTTTTATCATATTTTACTTTCACTTTCTCCTTCTCATACTTTTTGTTTTTTACCTCCACCCCGAACCCACTCCCCGCTCTCATATCACCTTCCACCACCTTTATACTACCACTCATTTAGTTTCCTGTGTGTGCGCGTGTGTTTGTGTTTGTAGCATTTTTGTAGCTGTTACATTGCACTCCCTTTACTTTTTTAATTTTCTTATCTGTATCTTTCCTACGATTTAACTCACTCCTCGCCTTCCCTAACACCACAAAGAAATATGAATCACTGCCCTCACCAACCAAATTCATTTTTTTAACAATGTATTTATTATCTCCCTTTTTTTTCTTTTGGACAACGGACTACTTATTCACCCAGTCCCACCTTTTTCTTGTCTGTGTGCGAGTATGTATGTGAGCGCATGTGTGTGTGTGCGTGTGTGTGCGTGTGTGTGCGTGTGTGTGTGTGTGTGTGTGTGTGTGTGTTGTGTGTGTGTTTATGCCATTATCTACTCATGATCTGCGATAATACGGCTATGTCAATGTGTGTTTGCATGCGTGTCTTTTCATCTGTATATCAGTGTGTGTATGCATGCGTGTATTTGTAGGGCTGTGTGAGTGTGTGTGTTTGTATGTGTGTGTTTGTATGTGTGTGTTTGTGTGTGTGGGGGGCGGGGCGGGTGGATAAAATGTTGGTTTGTGTACTTTCGTGTGCATGCGTAGTAGTAAAAGGCAGCAAAAAAGAAGAGAAAATAGGTGAGAGGTGGGTAGAGAGAGAGAGAGAGAGAGAGAGAAGAGAGAGAGAGAGAGAGAGGGGAAAGACATGATGGCGGACGAGATTGCTGTGCAAACAAGTATTTCTCCGGCAATTTACAAATTACACTAGAAAACCCCCGGACTGAGGGGATAAATCCATGTAAATAATTTATAACTTCGTTTCCCCACCTCCTCTCCCTTCCATCCCTTCCTTCCATCTCTCTCCCTCTCTCCCCCCTCCCTCACTCTCTCTATCTCACTTAATCTTTTTTCTCTTTTTCAACCTCTCACTCTCTCTCTCTCTCTCTCTCTCTCTCTCTTAATCTCTTTCTGTGTGCCTGACTACTTCAAATCTTATTGATACTTTCTTTATTATTCCCGAAGATTCCATGAGCATTTTCATTTTATTTCCTTCATAATAAAATTTCCTTCAATTCCTTCTATCCTACCCTCACCCCGATACTCCACAATCATTCATTTTTTTTTTTTAGCTTTCATATTTTTTTTATTTCCATTTTTTTTTTTTATGTCTTAACATTTCTTGAAACCATTTTCTTTGCAGTATTTCTTTCAATTCATTCCATACCAATTAAAATAATTATAATTTATTTATTTCTTCGTTTATTTATTTCTATAAATATTTTTTTCAGTTCCATATTCTTCAACCCCACCCCCTACTTTTTTTCTTTATCTTTTTTTTACTTAAGCCTTAGCCTCTGAGACTTTTTATCTCTCTCTTTCTCTCCCTCTCCCTCTCTCAACTCCGTCATTTATTATTATCATTATTATTATTATTATTATTATTATTATTATTATTATTATTATTATTATTATTATATTATTATTATTTTATTATTATCATTATTATTATATATTATTATATTATTATTATTATTATTATATATTGTGTTTTTTGCATTCATTGTCATTCTTTTTTTCAGTAGGATAATTACTTGAGCCGAAAAGCTACACCACCACCACCACCACCACCACCATCACCACCACCTACTACTACTACTACTACTACTACTACTACTACACTACTACTACTGCTGCTGCTGCTGTGCTGCTGCTGCTGCTGGAAATATCAGCGATATTAATAATATTAATATTGCACACCAAAGTAACAAATGCTAATAATTAAATATGAAGATGATGATGATGGTGATGATAAGAAATAGAAGTAGACGAGGCGGAGGGGAAAAGGAAGAAAAGAAGTGAGAGATGATGAAAAAGAATGAGGCGAAATAGTAAAAGAAGAAGAAAGAGAAGAAGAAGAAGAAGAAGAAGAAGAAAAGAAAAAGAAGAAAGAAGAAGAAGAAGAAGAAGAGAAGAAGAAAAGAAAAAGAAGAAAAGAGAAAAAGAAGAAGAAGAAGAAGAAGAAGAAGAAAAGAAGAAGAAGAAGAAGAAAAAGAAGAAGAAAATGGCGGAGGAGAAGGAGGATAAAGAGGAGAAGAAGAAGTGGTAAGAAAAGAAACGCAGAAAGAACAGAAACGCAGGTTGTAGTGAGAGGAGGCAAGAAGAGTAAGGATGGGAAGTATGGAGGTGGTGGTCTTGTGGAGGTGGTGATAGGAAGAGGGGGATTTGATAGTCTTTATTCAACTCAATCTGGTGAATTATCTCTTCGCAGGCAAAAATACTTAATGACAATTAATGTAGCACTCACAGAAAAATTAACCAAATCTGGTAACTCATCAACACGCACTTAACACACACACACACACACACACACACACACAAACACACACACATACATACACACACACACATGCATACACAGACACATTTATATTCACATGCACACTCTCCTACACACATTTACATGCATAAACACTCAAATACATACCACGCACATATGTACACAGACAGATATTCGAACACGTGCACTAACAGCCGATATACATGCAATCTTGTACGTCGGCGTGTACATAAACAGCGTCACTACACACTCTCGTTCGCACTAACACACTCTAAGCACACATACACACACACCAACACAATATACGTATTATATATATATATATATATATATATATATATATATATATATATATATATATATATATATATACATATATGTTTGTATGTATATACACGCATATATGCATACACACATACACGATGTCACCATCTTCGTTATCACTCACCTTTCTCATCCTGTTACTCTTAACACGACCACCACCACCACCACCAACAACACTACCACTACAATCATCATCATCGTCGTCATTATCATCGTCGTCGTTGTCATCACCATCATCATCATCATCATCATCATCGTTTTTTATACATCCTGCAGCTACTACCACTATTACTAATATATTCTAAACTATACCGTCAACGACACACTCCACCAACACACTCCACCAACACTACCACCACAACCACTACTATCACCACCATGACCACCACCACGACCATGAGCACCACCAATGCCATCACAGCCACTGCCACCCTTACCGTCGCCACCACCATGGCAACAATTAATACACTGTCGTAACTCCCCACTTCCTTGTATATGTAAGGCCAATAAAGGTGGTGGCTTAGAGAGTGAAAGTGAAAGTAACCTTTTCTTTATTGTCCGTGATCGCAAGAGCAAAGACGATGTAAGGTTTAGTAGAGAGGAAGAGAAGAGAGAGAGAGGGGGAGAGAGGGAGAGAGAGAAGGAGACAAAGCGAGAGAGAGAGAGAGAAGGAGACAAAGAGACGAGAGAGAGATGGAAGGAAAGAGGATATATATAGTCGAAAATTACAGTGAGGCAAGATGAAAGGTATGTCCTGGGAGTGAGAGAAAGAGGGAGATATAGAGGTAGCGAAAGGTATAGATAGTTAAGGAATGGGAGGGAAAGACGGTAGAAAGTAAGAGAGAGATAGGGGAGGAGGAAGAGTAAGGAAGTGGGAGAGTGAAGTTTGAGAGTGAGAATTAGAGAGTAAGAGGGGGAGAGTGAGGCAGTGAAACGGGTAGAGAGGCAGGAGAAGAGAAGTTATAGTGGAGAGTGGAAGGAAGAGAGAAAGAGTGAGTGAGAGAGAGAGAGAGAGGCGGTACAAGTAGAAACAGAGTAAGGGAGGTAGAGATAGATAGATAGATAGATAGATAGATAGATAGATAGATAGATAGATAGATAGATAGATAGATAGATAGATAAATAGATAGATAGATAGATAAGGAGGAGGAAGAGTAGTGAAAGAGATAGACAGAGACAGACAGACAGACAGCTAGATAAACAGACAGACAGACAAACAGATAGATAGTTAGATAGATAGATAGATAGATAGATAGATAGATAGATAGATAGATAGATAGATAGATAGATAGATAGATAGATAAGGTGAGAGAGAGATAGGTAAATAAAAATGTTGATAAATAGATAGTGAGATAAATTGAGAGAGGGAGAGAGGTAGAGAGATATTTAGGGGCAGAGAGTGAAGGAGAGCCAGAAGTAGAGAGTCAGAATAGACCTGGTAGAAAAGAGCGAAAAAGCGCTTGCGACACACACACACACAGAAAGGTGACAATAAGTGAATAAATACAAAAAAAAAAACAACACAATAACTAAATAAAATCTGAGAAAATAAAATAGATTCTCGGAACACGTGCTTTGCCATTGTGAATCAAGGTAACGATCGCGTTTGGGTGTAAGTCAAAGGAGGCCATCTTTGTTGTTTAAAACCTGCTTGGTTCTGTTGTTGCTGTTGTTGTGCAGTTGTAGTTGGTTTTGTCGTCGTCGCTGCTGATATATTGTCGTTTGTAATACAATGTAATGTTGTTTACTTATTTATTTATTTATTATTTATTTATTTATTTGTTTGTGTATTTCTGTATTTGATTATTTGTTTGTTCGTTTCTACGGGGTTGCTTGTTTGTGGCTCTGTAAAACATAAGATTCATTCATCATCCCGTAAGGCAACCTTATACTCTTTATTATTATTATCACCATTATTATTATTATTATTATTATTATTATTATTATTATTATTATTATTATTATTTTGTCTTTTGTTTTTAGTCTTTAAATAACTGTGATGATGAAGACGACGACGACGACAGTGATGATGATCATAATGGTTATGATGGTGTCAATGTTGATGATGATGGTGTTTTTGAGATTTCCTTTAACTACAAATCATGCCGATTTTATGATATACACACGAGCATACATTCTAACATATACATACACATATATATATATACATACATATATATATACATACATATATATATATATATATATATATATATACAAACATATATATATATATTTATATATACAAGCATATATATATATACATATATATATATATATATATATATTATATATATATATATGTATATATATATATATATATATATATATTATATATATATATATATATATATATATATATTAATATACATACATGCATTATTAGATGAATCCCCCGCCCTGCTAAGAGGGCGGCAATCTCTGGAATAATAAATAAAACGTTGACCATCGATTACAATCACCAAGAATTGTACTCTAAAACAATGAAGTACTGAAAATAATGTCATTTTAGCTTTAGGACAGCTCTACTGGAACGAACGGACCTGTAATCAAAAGTGCTTAGTTCATGATTATTTCGTCTTTTCTTCGAGACATTCTCTCCGAACCCACATTACCTTGTATGCTGTTGCTGCCTTTAAGGCAGGAGGCTGCAACTTAAAGGATATTTAGCTATTATTTTTAGTTGAGGTCTCTTTCTCGACGGCCCTCATCGAAATTAGCTTTAGTGTTTACGCCCAGCAAAGTAATTTCAACGGTGACTATCCGTATCTCTTATATATATAGGACTTTTAAGGCGGCGAGCTGGCAGAAACGTTAGCACGCCGGGCGAAATGCGTAGCCGTATTTCGTCTGCCGTTAAGTGTTCTGGGTTCAAATTCCGCTGAGGTCGACTTTGCCTTTCATCCTTTCGGGGTCGATAAATTAAGTACTAGTTACGCACTGGGTTAGCAGTTTATGCAAATGTATAGAATGCCTTGAATATCACAAGTTTAATATTTTACTTCCCACAGAAGTAAAAAAGGAAATAACAACACCTCTGCATGCTCTGTTTCTTTCTCTCTCCTAATCTCTCCCTCTCCATCTCGCTCTTTCTTTCTCAGACCTCCCCCCTCTTCCTTTCTTTGATGAAGGGCTACTTTTAACTGTAAATCAACCTCATGAACACTCCTAAGAACTTGCCTCTGGATTAATATGTGCCAACGCCGATCTACATCATTTTAACTTACATTCCACGTGTTTACTAGGAAATCTCTACGTTGTAATTCGACCGAAATCACACCTTATTTTACTGAGCCCGAAAGGATTAAAAGCCAAGTGGACTTCGGCAGGGCTTGAACTCACAATGTAAAGCGTCGAAAGAAATACCGCAAGGCATTTTTGTTTTCGACACTCTAACGATTCTGCCAGCCCTTCACCCTGCTATGGCTGCAAGAGATTTTACATACATACAGATACGATGCTTTAGAGGGAAATGCTTAAATATGTGGGGGGAAAAATAGACAAAGTTATACAAAGCCGTAAGGTGTAATGACGTCAGGCACTGAACATATTAAAATATTAACATAGACACGCAGAATAAATAAGAGATTATATAAAACACCATAATTAAAAATTTTAAACACAAACTGGATAAACCACATACACTCACACATACAGTTACTAAACTGGAAGCATTGTCCTCGCTGCTGTTCTCGTCCAACACCTTATCTGAATTCAAGAATATCGTTCATATTTCGTGTTCTAATCATTCCGTAGACAACACTATCATTCCACTCCATCACGTTTGATCGACAGTTGTGTACATTTCGTAGTTGTCAATGATGGGTGTGAGTGCATGCATTTTCGAAATCTTAGTCTCGGTAATGGCTACCGCATCTAAAACTGGTAAAATGAAATCGATAAAGATGTGAATTCGAAGACAACCCCAGGCTGTATCTATTTTCGCAACCGACAGTAATTTTTGAAACATAAAAGAAAGTGGACTTAATTTAAGCTTATATCCAGAGCAATAAAGAAAACTACCTTCCAGGACACCCAAACTGACCTTTTCAACATTGCATAGGCTTTATAACTTTATTTCTAAGCATTTGTAACGTCTGTTGATTACCTGTTGAATTTGTCAAATCCTCTCCATTTACTGTTTATATTTTTATGTTTTGTTTCGTGTACTCAATCGATTATATGCTCGATTTTCCTCAAATTTGTCAATTTGCTTTTGCTGTTGGTTTGTGTGTATTTTTGTTGTTGATATGGTTGTAGTAGTTGTTACCTGTTGCATTTACACTAGTTATTGTGATTTTTCTAGTTCTTTTTTTTAAATGATCTGTTTGAGCCATAGTCATGATTGTGAGTTTGTCTGATTTTGTCATTTACGTTGTTGGTGATGTTGTGGTGGTAGTAGTGTTTGTACAGCGTGGTGCGAGGGATAAACTCTATGCTACTCCATTCGTGAAAAAACCTCTGACAGTGTCGTCAACACGTTGGTCAGAGGTCCACTACATTTTGAGTTGAAGTATAACTAGACTTTAGCTTGCCAAACCTATAGGCAAATACAGAATTATTTCCATGCATGTAGAGTTTGACTCGAACAGGCATTGAAATTACAGCAGCAATGAAAGTCATTGTTTACTGGAAATTGTTCATAGTCTTCCGGAGTAAATTTTTTTCTCGCTATTCCTCTAAACAGCGCAACAGGCTGGAAGTTCCAGCAACTGCATTGCTTAACAAATACAGATCTGGGAGCGTCTGCGTAAATTTCAAGAACCAGTCTTGGTCATCACATAACCTAGGATTGCAGCTCCATTAAAGACACATTAAGACAAGTTGTGAGAAAAATTCCTGAGAAGGACAACCCCATTTGATTGCTGTCCGGTAATCTCAAAACAAGCCGCAAGCTCAGTTAATATCTGCACATCACCGGCCAAATCTTTTTGTGTAACTGTTTGTAACATTATACTTGTTTATCTTTTATGAAACTCGCTTCCACGTATTCAAAAATCTTTTCTTTCTTGGCTTGATGCGTGTGTGTGGAGAGCACACATCACTAGCTGCTTTCTTATTATCAACTCTTATTTTAATTATAATGTCCGTAATGTTGCGCAGGGGTCACGATAAAGCAACGATCGAAATTTATGACTTCTCAGCTCAGGACCCTATTTTTCTGAAACCCATATACCATAGTACCTGCCTGTGGACTGGTGCTTGTTAGAGCAGTTATACATCTATCTTCCCTGTCTTCAAAGATAGATGTAGGACTGCTCTAACAAACGTCTTGGATGATGGTGTACGCATTCTACGTCAGTCAGGGACTTCAACATTATCTTCGAGGGCATACAGAATATCTTCCCGTCGTTTTTATAACAAGAGTGCACGTCATCTTCCTCTTTGCCTCTGCTGTGAGCAAATGCGGTCGTCCTTCTCAGAAATTTTTCTCACATACCTTCGTGTTTCATAGAACATTTGTAGGGCAAGGTGGTACTCTCTTTTGTGACACATCTCGTTCATTCCATCGCTTTTTCTGAAGTCGGTTAAGCTCGACTTATTATATTTGTCCCTAGTCTTAGCGAAACGATTATGGGATCTTACTGGTGTTGTCACTGCCTTTTTCCTGCATTTCCCTTCAATTACTGTTTTCATCAACGTTATATCAATGTGTCTTCTGCTGTACAACTTCTCTCAGTGGATTGGTAAATTTCCTTTCGGGGATTATTTGGGAGCGTGTTTGTTTATCTTAATGCTATCACTTCTATGGCACATTTAAAATGACTACGGGGAAAGCATTTTTTTTAACCACACCTAAGGGGATAGTCGTTCAAAAGTTTCAAGACCTTTAGTGGTAAAACAAGAGCAAAATTACAAAAAAAAAAACAAAAACGAACAAACAATACACAACGAGTTTTGCAGGAAAATCTTGCAAGAAAATATCTTTTACTCTGTGTTATGAGAAACATGACATTTCACAGTGAACGACTTTAACAACACCAACAACAACGACCAACGACGATGTCGATGATGAGGACAACAAAAACAGCAGCAGCAGCAATAACAGCAGTCACCCCATCACCACCACCATCACAACAGCAACAACGACAACAACAACAACAACAACAACAACAACAACAACAACAATAATAATAATAATAATAATAATAATAATAATAATAATAATAATAATAACAATAATAATAATAATATCCAGTTCATTTATTAAGAAATGCAATGTCACACTTGCCCGCGCGCACACACAGCGTACACGCACGCACAAGCGCACAGACAAAATACACACACACACACACACAGACATATGCACACAGAAATACTTACTCATACACACGTACACACACAGTCAGAGATTTTATAGCGTGTAGGATATGGTTTTAAAAGCGTTTCGAATCTCTTCAGACAATAACAATTATCTAGCAGACAACCTGATTATGCCAGAGTGGGCGTGAACTACAGGGATTATTTTGACTAGAGCGTATTTAGTAAAGAATAATATGGACATAAAGATAATATGTGATCTGTGTAATCAACTTAGCTAGGACAATATTTTTCTGGAAATTTTATAGAATTTCACATGACGTATTCAGAACGGAAATTGTGCAAAGACCGGATTATAAGAATTGGCTGTTAGATACGGACGGGAATCAGTAATAGGTGGTAAGTAGGAAAATAAAGATAAATTAGGCAGGTTTTTATTTGCTTTTTTTTATTATTATTAAATTCAGTTGTAAGATTGTGGCAAAGAATAGTGTTTGGAAAGCTAAGCGTCTCAAGAGGTTCCAATATGGACCAGAATACAAAGCAGTGTCCATGTGGTGCATGAAGTACTAGTGGAATTACACGCTGTTAACTGGAACAAATATTACACACGCACTAGTAATTCGGGGTCTTGAAAAAGGAATTTCAATACCATGTCTTCTGATATTTTTGGGGTGGGCTGCAGTTGTAATTAGATTGTTCGGTGTTTAGTTCAATTCGGATGTCTAATTGGATTAAACCAGAAGGAATTGACGAATAGTGGCGAATCGGTGACGGCAGTGAGGGTGAAGGTGAATTTCCCTCATAAGTCATCCTCAAGGAAGTCTACTGCTAAAATAACCGAGTGACTACGCTAACTTCGCTTCAGTGGTGCAAAATCTTTTGACCCAGATAATACATGGTCAATCTGAAGCGTTTATTTTCGTGATCCTGTTAAATAAAACTGGGGGGAAAAAGTTAATATTTGCTACTCAGACAAATGGTGCTGTACTAAACTAAATGGAGTACGCTGATTCCGAATCTGAACTCAGAATTGTTGTAGCACGTCAGGCTTTTGAGTTATGCGCATGATTATATATTAATACTATATTAGTATCAGGAATAGTTGAGTTCAAGGTAAATAATTATCTTAATAGAATAATTGTACTGTATATAGTATATTTATGTTCAAGGCAAAGAGTATTATAATATAATGGTACATAGTATATTTATGTTAAGGAATACTCTAATTTTGATATGCTCAACTTAGAAATTTTTGATCACTTGCTCTTGCGCTTATGCGTCGTGCTGGTCTGCCGTTGTAGTCACCCATCATGTGTGGATTGAACCGGCCTTGATACCTCGTTTCCATCTCAGATATATCCTAGTAGAACATCTCACCATGCTTATCAGTAACAGCACCAAGATTCGCTGGAAAAAAAATCGAGATGGGAATGCGAGAAGTGCATTTTAAGGGAATTCAACATCTCATTCTTTCATACGCTGTTAGTATGTTGTTTATTAAATCAGTATAGTTTTCAGCTCTATGATTTCCAAGAAAGTTTTGTACAACTAACATGAATGAATCTCATGCCGTCAGCTGAACTGGATTCAGTTTACCTCTGAATTTGCTATCAGACATCAATTATCTGATCTTGGGTCCAATGAAAATGCCTCCTTTCACTCTTGTGTCACTTTTCTCTGCACCAAATTTAACTTCTAGGTACTGGAAGCCACAACCATTGTGTGTCATTGCTTTTACGAAGTTTTTCATGAGGCCGAATTTGATGTGAAGGGGTGAAAGGGAGCTCTTTTGCGGGTCTACCAGTGGCATATGCTACACATTGTATCGACCAACTATGCGCTCATTTATTTTAGGCCAGTCTTTTATAGTGTAATGATTGCTGTCATCATGGCTGTTCCAAACACACAAGAAGCACATATTTTTGGTATATCCCAGCTGCAATCCTAGGAGGAGGGAAATCACCTTTAAATCATCACAAATATTCCCATTATGAACTGAGTAATTAACTCCTAACTCCTTTCAGAATGAGTTCCGTTGATTCATAAGTTTCTACCATACTAACATGACCCACAGGAATGGAAGGTTTTTCATTACCATTATGTAAAACACAGCTTTGAGGCTAATCTTACTCGAGTCTATAAACAATCGCCATTCGTTAGCCACATGCATCTGTCTTAGTTTTTGCATGAGTGCATTAATGTCAGTACGAAAACATACATTATTTTCTTGATTGAAAAAGATAGATAAGCCTTCATGGCGAGAACAGAAAATGAACATTTTCGTACATTGCTGTAGGAGATTCCGTTGTTATAATCTGGATCTCAAAACTTCTGCGTTCTTCCTTGACAATACTAGGTCTCTTACCAAATCGTTCAAATCTTGACTAAACCAGCATGATTCATTTTTCTTAGACTCAACTACAGACTCTTCGTTAACAGGAAAATCAGGGAGTTCATCGTACATGTCAAGCTCTTCAAGTGAACCATGTGAGAGGGGAACTGGGACGGGGTTCTCGAAGTCATGCGGGACCGGTTTGAAAGCTGACTTACAAACTGCATACACGATTTTTGCTGTAGTTTTCTTTGAGAAACCACTAATATTAGTCATGTAAAAGTAACAATCAAAATCATGATTCGTTGGCTCACGCCATACCATTGGTACAGCAAAGGGCATTCCCCTCCGTTTTCCATTCAGCCACTGTATAAGCCCTGAGTAACACACAGTGCAGCATATATGAGGTACCCACCTCCTGTCTAAGTCCTCAACTTCAAACCCGAAATAATACTTATAGGCAGTTTTTAATTTGGTGGTCATGTTCTTCCTCTGGTCACGCTGAGAAAATTTTCCACAGACAACAAAAGTTGTCTGGGTGATTCACACAGCCTCTCCTATTCATGATTTAACACAATGAACATAGTTAAAACAGTAATCAAGCAGAGTGAGAGATACAAATACTACACGTACGTGACGGCAACGCGAACGACACTGAGACACCAAGAACAAACTGACGTATTTGGCGCTTACACACAATACGTCAGCGCCATCTCTTGCTAAACTAAACAATGAACTTACTCATAGTTTGTTGTATTGCTGTTATTTCTTTAATTTTGAATTAAGACCGCTTTCATTTTAGCAAATTTTATAGTACCACCTATATTCTTGCCCATTCTCATAACTCAAAATCCTGACGTGCTGGAACAATTCTGGGTGCGGATTCGGAATCAGCATTCCACGATTTAGTCTAAAACACTTATTTTTACCTCAGTAGTAAAATCTTCGTTGTCCAGTGCAATTAAGACGACCATAAATATCTTACAGTATCATTCATATCCATCGAGTGATTAGAGTTGTTTTTAGAAAAGTTATTTTGTCAAAAATTATGTTCCCAAGTAGAGAAATTGGTGCAGATGTAATATACGACACACACACAACACACACACAAACACACAATATATTTCGATAGCCCGAAAATTTTAACCAGAAGTTGGGGATCTTATCGTGCCCGGGTACCTTCCAGTTGCTTAGTTTTTGCAGTACCTGGGTGACCTCTTCAGTTGTTAGTTATCGTTATTATAATAATAATAATAATAATAATAATAATAATAATAATAAATAATAATAATAATAATAATAATAATAATAATTATTATTATTATTATTATTATTATTATTATTATTATTATTATTATTATTATTATTATTATTATTCCATCGCTTAGTCTGACGAGTGAGCAAAGTGCTACTGGAAGGCTGCAAACATTTGTTTGAAACCGCGCAAAACGCACCCATCGTAATCCGTCAGAGACTGAATTATGGCCACGTCGGACCTCTGAATTCTTGCCATGTCGGACTTCTACAATCCAAACCCATTGAACGGGTTTCGTTCCTTCTTCCTTTTTAGCCAATGCGCTCTTGGTCTGATAACGTAGCCTTCGTGTTTTGCATTCAAGAAATAGTCGAGGACAATTCTTGCTGCTGACAACTTGGTTGCGTTGTTATTTAATTGCCTCTTCTAGTTTACAAACTAGTTTCTTTTCTAATCTATTTCTCTCTGTCGATAGTTCTTTACCAAACGCTATTGACTCATGTTTAATTGTCCTCTTCAGGGCACCCCTCCAAGTGTTGTTGATACCGCTTGACTAGCTCGCTTATCCAGTCTCTGTACTCTTTTTGCTTCAAGAAAAATGCGTTCAACTTCCGATAGTCGATCCCTATCAATGAGTCCTCTCTACAGCGACTGTGAAGATCACAAATCTGTGATCTGTGTAACCGACCGGCTTAAATTACGGACTAACTAAACTATCTCTCTCACCGAACGTAAGGAATGCTCTAAGTACGATCTGGGAAACCCATCCTGGTTGCTTCAAGTCGACATGGATACATTCGAGACATCCAATCGATACATGTCACACAGTTGGAAACATCTGTTCATTTTTTCAAGTCTTTTGCACCCACTTCTATGGGTTAAAACTACACACTTCTATCGTGCGTCCAAAATACCAGTATCAAAGAGCGAGATGTTCTAAGAGAGGTTTCTAGATGGCTTAAGAAATACGGTCATCTTGTTCCGGTGGGTACATAGACGGCCGTTAGTCAGAGGCACTGACTTTTCTATCATTCACATTCTGTACCACCGACTTATGTGTCGGATTCTTTCCAGAAGAGCAATATTATTCCACCACTCGATGCCTTCAGGCGACAAGATAGGTAAAAACAAAAAAAAAAATACCTTCATGCGCTGAGAGCATACGTCCCAGAAATTCTGGTTTCAGTAACGGTCGTCTCATCTAAATCAAATAAACTGAGATCATTGAGCATGAGGCCTTACTTCCTAGCTTACTTCGGGCTGCGTACATTAAAACATCTTCCTCAAAGTGACACTGTTTATTGGCGAAAATAGAGGTAGTTATTCACCTTCGGCATTGCCAATGGTGGATGATCTGTGTCCTTTTTAAGAAGGGGGTCCCTTGAAAGGCCTTCGTAATAATGTTTTGCTTACCGATTTTCCCAACGCTCCCTAGGAATTTGTCCGGGAGAGTGAAATGAATTTGACGTGACGTATTTATTAGTTGTCTCTCTAAAGATGTTTTGGGATGAATTATTTTAAATTCTTCCCCTCTTGTTGTTATTTCATCATTGTAAGTATTTCCCGGTAGTCTATCAACCCATTGTTGTTTTACTTTATTATGGTGAAGTTGGCAGATTAGTGGCTCAGGCTTATCCAACAGGGAAGTGAAGACGCCTTGATGGACAACTTTTAATTTGTTCATTTAAACATTTGGAAGTCACTTGTTTCTGAGGACAAAAAACTTAACCAATGATGGAGGGATTCAAGAAACTACTACTACTACTACTACTACTTGTAGTAGTAGTAGTAGTAGTAGTGCTGGTGCTAGTGCTATTGTTAAAAAACAACAACAACAACAACTACTACTACTACTACTACTACTACTAGCTTCCATATTACTACTAACAATTTCTGAAATTTTTGCCATCACCCTTCGACAAATTCCCTCACCAACACCCCTATCCTCCATTCACCCTATCCTAACTCTTTGTCCCCCTCCTCACCCCTCCTGTCACACATCCTGCATACAACGCTCCAACCCCCACCCACCTCCGTTATCACTTCTAATATTACCCACAATTCTCTCCGACTCCACTCCCCTCACATCGTACAAGAAAAGAATCCTAAAAGAACAGAAAAAAAGTAACAACTGGGTAAAATTAAATTACAGACCTTCATAACTGAAGATAACTCAGCACAGCGGCATTCTCATTCTCTAATCAGCTTTGTTCACTACAACCCCACCATTTTCTTCTTCTTCTTCTTCTTCTTATTATTATTCTTCTTCTTCTTCTTCTTCTTCTTCTTCTTCTTCTTCTTCTTCTTCTTCTTCTTCTTCGTCTTCTTCTTCTTCTTCTTCTTCTTCTTCTTCTTCTTCTTCTTCGTCTTCTTCTTCTTCTCCTCCTTCTTCTTCTTCTTGTGCATAAATGGATAAATTCTATCTTTACTTTCTACTATTTCAATTTCTTCATACCACCACCACCACCACCACCACCACCACCACCACCACCACCACCATCACCACCACCACCACCGCCGCTGCCGCTGCCGACGCTACCGCTGCCGACGCTACCGCTGCCGACGCTACCGCTGCCGACGCTACCGCTGCCGACGCTACCGCCGCCGTCTCCGCTACCGCTACCGCCGTCTTCGCTACCGCCAATGCTTCTAATGTCACCATTAACACTTCCTACCATTGTCACTATGACAAAGTTAGTTTTGCTCTATACGGTAGCGTCCTATCCAAGAGATGATTTCGTTTTCTGTTATGTTACTCTTCTCCCCACCATAAGCTACTGCCCAGACTTAAGAAAATGTCGGAGAACCAAATGGAAAAGAACCAACGAATCTCAGTTCAACTATTATTTCACTCTGGTTCTTGCCATTGTTCTATCGGGCTTTAAGGTAGTGAGCTGTCAGATTCCTTAACTCACCGGACAAAATACTTGGCGGCATTTTTCCGACTTTACGTTCTGAGTTCAAATGCCACCGAGATCGACTTTGCCTTTCATGCTCTCGAGGCCGATAACATAAGTACCAGCCAGGAGTCCGGATCATTATAACTGACTATCCAGCTTTCACAAAATTTCAGGTCAGCCTATATATAGAAAGAATTATCCGACATTATTAATTTCTTTATTATTCTTTTATTCATATCAGCCATGTAGTTGCAGCCATGCTGGAGCACCACCGAGTTTATTTCTAAGAAGTACATAACAGCGATTACCATATTTACATTCAAATCTACCGGAATGTATTAAGAATTTATATGCAAGTCGTAGTTTTAATTTCTTTATTTTCTTTATTTTCTTGTTAAGATTTTTTTTGCAGTTTCCATACTTCGTTATTTTCTTTTGTATTTTATTTTCGATATCTGTTTTATTTTCCAATTTTAAATTAAAAGTATACCTTTCTTATGCTTAAATGATAGACAAATGCACGAGGAATTCAGAATCACTAGTCGCATTGAACAAAATTTAGTAGAAGAGTTATGAGGTAAAATGTTACGAAATTTCATGTCAGTAAGAGAGTAAAGGAGTAACTCTTCAGCTATAAGACTAAAAAATATATTTCTAAAATCAATGTTTACTTTCTAAGGCGCCGAGCTGGCAGAAAAGTTAATGCCCCAGGAGATAATGCTTAACGGTATTTCGTCTGTCTTTACGTTTTTTGAGTTCAAATTTCGCTGAGGTCTATTTTGACGCAAAGATTATTTAATTAACTTTTTTTAACTAAACACTTTCAAACTTCCGATACTGGTAGCATATGTCACAATGAACAGGGTTTATTCTTAACGATTTTGACAAAATTTTGTATTTTAGAAGTTATTTCGTCAGAAGTTACAGAGTGAAGAGGGAGAAATTCGTGTTTGATAAGTGCCAACACACGAAACTCTCAGCTTGTGTAAACAAATCTCATCACACAGTCGAACCAATGAAGGAGCCTCTACCTGGTCTCTCGACACGCTAAAAATAGCAGCTAACGTATCCCCCTACCTAAATCACACGCCCATTATATGTAATGTCCTAGATTGTCCCTAATAAGACGGTTTGTTGAAGGCTGGAATGTCTTTGATGATACGTTTGGAGTATCAGGGTTTATTTGAGGCTAAATAACAACATTATGGTCAATTTCTATATTGACACCTACACGATTTTCACTAAGAACCCCCCCCCCCCACACACACACACAAAATTTAATTTTTTGCGTGGAATCAAGTACCCTGACCCCCTAATATGCTTCAAATCCCTTATTTTGGTTCGGAAAAAATGAGGGGGATTCCACCCCCAATCCCGGAATCATTAGAAATTTGTTTTCGTTGAATGAATTTCTGTGATCTCCTAATATTGCAAAATTAGGTTACTTAAGGTGAGCCTGATAACTGATGCTTTTGGGGTCTTGTTGTCTGTAACTTTTGGTAAGCCATGGTGCAACCAACAGCATGGTAAAATTCCCTGCCATTAATTTGGTGTGGATGGGTAATATGAAATAATTCAATCACAACATATTTTTAATTAATCACGAAAAAACTGAAATATTATCATCACCCACATGAAAAAATTGAAATATTATCTTTCAGTATTTTATAAGGTAAAACTCTTAAATTATTAATTGACACATTATTATCTTATAACAGCAATGCCTAGGAAAATCATGGATTGCATGGGAAAATGCGAGCATGAGAAGTCATATTCTTAAGATTATAAACCTACCTGGGGTTATTTACTTTTTTGTGTTTAGATTATTAACACCTCTAGAGGGAATTTTGTCTATTGGTACTTTGCATAATCCCGTAGCCTAATTTATTTAACTCACTTTATTACGTATCTAATAAAACCTATTCAATAATGAGTTCATAATTTTTCTTTTTTTTTTTGTCACTTAACCAAAGACGACAGTCTTGACTCATTTTCGCGGCATCTGTGACACGACTAGTGGAAGGATATTATCCTCAAATCTAAGTATGGGTTCGAATGACTGTAACAGACTCCGAAAAAGCTACACACTTATGCTTCTGGAAAAATCATGAATGTACGACTTCTATATTCCCTTACAATTCTTCCTAATTTTTGGCATTATACCAGCAATTTTAAGGGAATGTGAAAGTCGATCATATCAACTCCAGTACTTAGCTGGTATTTATTTTATCGACACCGAATTGATGAAAGGCAAAATCTATTTCGCTGACATATGAATTCAGAACCTTTAAACCGGAACAAATATCGCAAAGCATTTTGTGCAACGTGCTTACGATTCTGCCAGTTCACTACCGTAATGTATTCCTTTTCAATAAAATTAAGTACTGGACCTCTTATCCAGTTTCCAGAAACCCGGAATATCTGTGCACTATACTGTACCATGTGTTAAGTAAAAAGACCCTGTTTTTTTTCCTAATTGGTTAATTTGCCATACGGTGTGTTAAAAATAGTTTTATTCTTTACTTTTTATGTAGATCGATAAAGATTAAACATTCTCTACTTTAGAAACATATTAATTTGTACCTGTATCTGTGAAATAAAATCAAGACCTTTACTTTTCTTCATTTAATTTTCGCCTTATAAACATTACACTGTATACGTGGTAGAGAAAGGTATAATTTACGAATTTAAATGGTCGATCTGTTCTATTTAAGCGTTCAAGATGATGCACCAGCATGGCCACTGTCTAAATGGCTGAAACAAATAAAAGAAGAGACGAAAAGAAAACATTATTAATTTACTAACGGCGAGACTTTGTATTTCAGATAGATAAAGGATCAAGCTAATTTCACTGCAATGATATTTCTGAAAGTCAAATGGTAGATTTAAATCCGGAAAAATCATTTAGTTTGGTCCTTTATGCTTCATGAAATCCTGCATTTACTATCGTTGCTCAAAAAATTGTTTTCGTCCCACTAAGATTTTTATTCATAGGCCCATCTTATATTAAGAAATGAGAATGACGTGATATTCATGCGTTTCTTAAGCGTGTTACCTTGGTATGATGAAATGAAGAAAAAAAAGAAAACTAACTCCAATGGAGAATCGAAACCCGCTGATGGATTTAGCAGGTGATGTGGATTATCTTTGCTCTAAGGCACTCATTAGCAGCATCACTGTCTGATAATGAAGACCATGAAGTTAATAAATGAAAAAAATATATCATTTATAATAGAATCACTTTAGCATTTTGTTTGATTTGTTTTATTTTATTATATTTTACATATATATATATTCTTTAATATGCTACAGACAAAACCCCTATAGTTTGAAGGTATAGGGATGGGAAATTTGTGATGTTCATACCATTCTGAAGGGTATTAACAACACGAGGGAAGTGAATTGGCTTCAACCGAGGGACGGGGATAGACAGTGTTTTCTCGGTGTCGGCTCGCCAGGAGCTTAGTTCTACCCTACGGTGTTCATCATTGTGTCGGCTCTAATAATGAAGACCCAGCCGTAGTATTTAAAATAAAATATCATATAAAAGATAAAACACAATAATAACAACAACAATAACGACGACGACGACGACAATAATAATAATAATAATAATAATAATAATAATAATAATAATAATAATAATGATAATAATAATAATAATAACAATAATAATAATATTATTTCTCTATTGTAATAATAATAGTAATAATATTTAAGACGCTTAAGAAATGAAAACATGCATTCAGATAGAGGTACATACATGCACACGTGCTAGCGTCTTTTCCTTATTAATTTTCTCATTTTCTTCGACCCCTTCTCCTGCTCCCTTCATCCTTCTGCTCCCTCCCTGTTTCTCTCCACTTCCCTTAACCCTTCCCTTTCCGCGTCTTCTTCTCATTGGTCGGCCGCCTTTCTTTCTTTATAATTATTTTAATTGGCTTTAAATGTCAGTAACTTGAATCTACCCATTAATGTAATGTCGTCTCTCTCCCTTTCCAGCCAGCAATTTCGTGTGCGTATGTATGTGTGCGAGTATGTGTGTATGTATAGTAACCTCCATATTATTATTATTATTTTGTTGTTTTTTTTTTGTTTTTGCGATATGCTGTTTGTTTTATAATTAGTCTTATTATTTTTGTTGTTTTTAGCTATTGCAGTTGTTTGTTGCTATTCAATTCTTTTGATTTCTTCCCCACCCCATCCCTAAACCCCATTGTTTTCTCAGTATTATTTTCGCTTTTTCTTTTCTTTTTTTTTCCTTTTTTTTTCGTCTTTACAGTATTCTACTTCGAAGCTCAACTTTCAAAATGAACCTCTTTTTTCCCTTCATATTCATAATCTCTCTTCCTTTTATTGTGATTTTTTTTTCTTTTCCTATAACACAATATACCATCCAACACTTTGTAACTCCCGCTTCCTTACCTTTACTTGAATTCTGTTCTAGAGAAAAGGAACAAAACAGGACCAGGATAGACGGAGGTAAGGTATCAAAATGGATGTCATGTGAAGCTCTTCAGTAAAGGAGATTGAAAAGGTGGAGTTCATCGCAAAGAAAGCAGAAAGCGCTGCTGTTTATTCTGTTCTATTCATTTTTTTATAAGCACTTCTTTTTCTGTATATATGTGTGCATGTATACGTGTGTGTATCTATGACTATGTGTGTGTGTATGCCTATGCGTATTTTTTTCTGTGTTTCACCTGTACTTTTTGTTTTATGTTTTATTTCATCTATCTTTTTACCGCTATTATTTGATTCCCGTTTTCTTTATTTTAATTATTGTTAGCTAGTTTATTTTAACCCTGAGCATCAACCCCTCCCCACCTCTCTCTGTATATATATATATATATATATATATATATATATATATATATGTATGTATGTATGTATGTATGTATGTATGTATGTATGTATGTATATGCATGTATGTGTGCGTGTGTGAGCGCGTATATATATATGTGTGTGTGTGTGTGTGTGTGTACACATACAAAATACTCACAGTCACACTCGTCGTACATATGATTTTCTGGCTAGCTACGTTTCAATATAGCTAAGGTTACTTTCACTTTCGTTCTCATTCTCTTTCTGCCTGTGTATATATATATATGTATGTATGTATGTATGTATGTATGTATGTATGTATGTATGTATGTATGTATGTATGTATCTATCTATCCATCCATCCATCTATCCATCCATCTATACATACATACATACATACATACATACATACATACATACATACATACACACATATGATCTTTATGACTGCCTGTTTGACAATGTGCGTAT
>NC_043007.1:66110772-66135772 GCF_006345805.1 Octopus sinensis | reverse complement strand
TAAAGAGGAAATTTGACATTGCTGTGATTATTGTTGCTGCAATTATCTATGATGTTGTTCAGACCTGGTCATCCCTGGTCGGGCAGGCTTATGGTCAAAGCTAACTCCCTCTATTAGCTCTATTCCAACATATTATTGAGGCACGATATATTTAGAACTATATCATTCAGTGTGTCTTTCTGAAGACAGAAAAAAGGATCGTAAGAATGTGAATTGAGATGGATTTGGTGGCTATTTCTAACAGGCTAAGCGACCTTGCAGAATATGCACCGATTGTTCGCTGTCATTTTCATTGTCGATATGTTTGGCTTCAGACCGGTGCTGATCGAGAAACTCACTATCAACGATATTCCACCTGTGGTTACCCGTTTTCATTTTCCTGTTTACAGTCAGCTCAAAGTTTTTCATGTCTTTTCAAAGACGGTGGTGTGTAAGGAATTAAAAGAGATTTGGTTGTTATATTTGGCACGGTGAATAACCACACTAAGGCCCCTTCATTGGCTCCCAGAAACTGTAGAAGCTGTTGTTCAACTTCCGGTTTGCTCAAGTCAAGCAGACTTATCATGAAAAAAAATTCAGATGTGATCGTTCCCTACGGTGAGTGAGAGAGAGAGCGAGAGAGAGAGAGAGAGAGAGAGGGAGAGAGAGAGGAGAGAGAGAGAGAGAGAGAGAGAGAGAGAACTTCAGACCACTACGTTTCCTAATGTCTCTTTTTTTATAATATAGTAGGGTATGGTTTCAAGGCGGTTTGACTACTACTTCTAACAGGTCAAGGGACTATGTAAAGGTTATTGACAGTTATTTTTGTGATTGTTATTGTTCTTCTTAGTAGTATTGGTAGTGGTGTGGTGTGGTGTGGTGATAGTGCTTTTGATCAGAAGCCAACATCTGGTGCAGTGGTTCTAAACCGGGGTCGATATGGCCTCTAATGGTTCATATAAGCTTCTTAGGGGTCAATGCAGCAAAATAGTAAACTGGGGATCCACAATAGCATGTTAATAAGGGCTTCTGAAAAAATTTGCTTTAGATGTATGTATTGCTTTGTATTGCAAGAAACAGCTAGGTTTTTTCTCTAGCATTTTATATACTTCAAACTACACAAGTTAATGTGTGAAAAACAAAACAGGAATTTTGAAAGAAGTTTCTATAAAACTACTAGTTAAACGTAAAATGGCTATGGGGGTCCACCAGAATGAAATACTAATCAAAGGGATCCTTAGGTAAAAAAAAAAATGGTTGACATGACAACACCTTATCTGGAGTGTTTTATCGGCAATGGTGACGATACAATTAGTGACAGCGCGTGCGCGTGTGTGGAGGTGGATGTGTGTTTTGAATAGCGATTTAAAGGTTACTACTTTACGGAATAACTTTGACATACGTGCCGCGTTAGTTAAACTGTAGTTGTCCAGGAAGAGGCTGATTACAGTAAGCTTTTAATAAAATATAATTATGAGCCTGTTGAAATTCCTCACTTGTAGTACAAGTCGAATCACCAAGTAAGAGTTTTCTGTTATTGTTTAAGGTAAGAATACGAGGGATTTTTTTTTTATCAGACGGGCTATAAAATCAAGTGTTGAAGCAACGTTGAAGGGAAAGGTTTTAGCCGATGTCATCGACTGCAGCACTTGACAAGCGCTTTATTTTATCGAGCCTGGATTTAAACTCGGAAAGTAGAGAACTGGAAGAAATACCGCAAAGCACAACCGATACGCCATATGACATTCTAATTATTAGACCAAATCACCATCTTCAGGAGAGCTAAAAAAATTCAATGCAGTAAAAAAATAAATAAATAAATAAAACAGCAGAAACCGTAGAGATCGAGAGTAGAAGTATGGCCATGTATTCATTTATTCTTTTCTACTCTAGGCACAAGGCCTGAAATTTTTGGGGAGGGGGCCAGTCGATTAGATTGACCCCAGTACGCAACTGGTACTTAATTTATCGACCCCGAAAGGATGAAAGGTAAAGTCGACCTTGGCGAAATTTGAACTCAGAGCGTAAAGGCAGACGAAATACCTGTTTCGTTATTGCCCACAAGGAGCTAAACACAGAGAGGACAAACAAGGACAGACAAACGGATTAAATCGATTATATCGACCTCAGTGCGTAACAGGTACTTATTTAATCGACCCTGAAAGGATAAAAGGTAAAGTCGACCTCGGCGGAATTTGAACTCAGAACGCAGCGGCAGACGAAGTACCGGTAAGCATTTCGCCCGGCGTGCTAACGTTTCTTCTAGCTCGCTGCCTTATTATGACCATATATTAATTCATCTCTCGAAGGTGGGAAGCTGGCGGAATCTTTAGCACACACACACACAAAAAAAAGATACTTAGTGGCATTTCGTTCATCTCCCCGTTGAGTTCAAATTCCGCCGACATTGTCTTTCATTGTCTTGAGCACTGGGGTCGATGTAACCAATTTTATTCCACTTCTCAAATCTGAAATTTCAGGTTTTGTGCCTATAACAGAAAAGATTAATTCGTCTCTTGGTTTACGTAGTTTACTGGTTCAGTTTAAGGTATTATTCAGACAAGCAAGCTTTTTTTTTTACTCAATTACTACTCTTCATGCATAATGTGAAAATCCAGGCACCAGAGAGTTCGTAGCTTTTTTCATGTAACTTAAAAAAAAAAAAAGAAGTCAAAACGTATTCTTAGTAAAATGACGTTTCGGTAATAAATTATGCGGATAATTTACAAGAGCTCGATAGACCTGAATCGTAGACATATTTAGACATGGATAGGGGCGAAATATGGTGTATAAAAGAGTGTAAAGATAGCAATTAAGATTAACTGTATTGAATGGACGTTTTGCCAATGCTCAAATTGTACTTGAACAGTAATGATATTTCTTGCGTTTGCTGAAACAGCTATAAATTGCTGTAAGTTATTGGACTTGGACGTGACAGAATCAAACACAATATATAGCTACACAAGGAAGCTATTAAAAAGTATCACATGCTGCACAATAAAACAGGCATTTGGTGAGTGTATATTCCGAGAAAGGAGAGCAGACAGAAGCTTATAGGAGTAGTAAAGGTAGCTTAAGAAGCTGATTATTATCTTTCAAATTCACATGAAAATCTGCTCTATGTCATTGTCGAATATGATAGGGCGAAAGGTAATAAATCAGTCACCGAAGCAGCAATAATATTTCCGTAAGAAATTGGATTATATTTTCAAGGAATAAAAATCTGAACCTGAGTAGAGGCTAAAGAACACCAAAATCTAATGATCGTAATTAAGAACCACAAAGGTATGTCTTTACATTATCAATAATTTAGGGAGATGTGTGACACACAGACACATATATATCTAGGAAATCATTTCTTGCCAGAACAAAACTATTGAATGAATGTAGGTCAACTGAAAGTACTGCTTTCTTGGGAGGGTGCTATTTAAACATGGTAGACTTTTTATATATATATATGGATTCTATAACGTGGAAAGTGAATAAACATTGGCTTGCATTATTGTGTCTGGGAAAAAAAGCTTTAAAATATTGCATAAATTTATCAAAATTTAATACTCAATAACATTATCTACAGTAACAACATGAACAACATCAGCAATAAGTATCCCCGTGGTTAGCAGCCAATTTTCGATCACATTGCATTCTACTCTTTAAAATGGGAAGCAAATTTAGGATAATGTAGTTCTAGACAGATCGTGTCCAAAGAGAACAGAGATGGACACAGATGATATATCTTTGGTCAAATTTAATATGGATCCAAACAATAATAATTCTAATTTCTTATATAGGCTTAAATTAGGTGTGAAACATGGAGGATTGGCCAACTAATTACAGTTTGATTCTGGAAAGATGTCATCATCGGGATTTGGCCGGAGAACGTAAAGAAGCGAAAATAAATCCTTTCTGCTAAAGGTACTAGGCCTGAAATTTGAGGAGATGGAGGTGGCCAGTCGATTACATCGACCCCCCCCACCCCAATTCTCAACTGGTATTTATTTTACCATAAGAACGCGGATTCGATTCCCAGACCGGACATTGTGAGTGTTTATTGAGCAAAAACACCTAAGCTCCACGAGGCTCCGGAGGGGGTGGGGGGAGTGAACCCCGCTGTACTCTTTCACCACAACTTTCTCTCACTCTTTCTTCCTACTTCTGCTACAAAGCAGAGGAACCATGGTGTGGTAAACTTTCAGACGCTAATCTAGATTGCGAATCCTCTGTACTCCAGGATGGTTCAGCTCTCGACCCATTAAAAAGCTACTATTTACAGAATGAGGATAATAACGTAGCTGTCGTGCCCGTGCAACCGCCAGTCTATCGCGTGTGGTGGGTGGATCTTCAAGTTCTTAGTAGCTTAGAGTAGGCTCGAATTAGTGATTATTTTTTGTGGCTAATGGCGTGAGTCCCGAGTAGAAGAAGAAGAAGAAGAAGAAGAAGAAGAAGAAGAAGAAGAAGAAGAAGAAGAAGAAGAAGAAGAAGAAGAAGAAGAAGAAGAAGACAGCAACGACAACGACGAGGAAGAAAAGGAGGAAGAGAGGGAAGGGAGGGAAGAGTATGTCTCTACATTGTCATTTGATCCGCTGGAAATAGTAGTTGAATATATATATATATATATATACCTTTATGAATGTTTGACTATAAAGTTCACGTTTATCAAATTTCTATTATACATAATCAAGATTCATAGCTTAATGCAGTCCCAGTTGCATAATATATAGGATGGTCATGTTTGACACTATTTTAATCATAAAGCTCTTAAATTTCAACCCACTGGTGGGGGGGGGGCTTAAAAAATAATTACTTTAGAGAATTTCCTATCGTTCCTTTGTGTCCTCAGTCCAAATCACACCTATTGTTGTTGTTATTTTTGTTGTTGTTTGTTTCCAGTTTAGCGCTCATCGAGCACATTTACACTCAAAAACTTTAGAGCACGGACGTCTCAACATTTCTTCGGGCATAATGTATCTAAGACTACATTATCCAGAATGTCTTTCCTTTTATTGAATTTTTTAAGGGTAGTGTGATTTGAATTACGTCATTCAACTATTGAAGCTACTCTCTCTTTTCCTCCCATTCTTCCCTCTCCGTTGTCTCTCAGCCCCCTCACTTTCACACACACATACAACTTCATTCACACCCACACATACACGTTCAGTCCCGCCGCGCCGAGACACTCAGTCGTCACCCTACCATCACCGACAATACACACACACACACACACACACAAACACACACACACACACACACACACACACACACACACACACACACACACACACACACACACACGGACTTCCTTTCAGTTATATCAATAAATATACTTAACCCGCCATACGATATGCGGGTAGAAACACCAACAACATCAACAATAACAACATTAATACACACACGCGCGCGTGCCCACGCACGCACACATACACTCACTAAAATAATAAACCGGTTGTGGGCAAAAGGATTAGGAGGGACAAACAGCAGGTTTGGTGTTGAGGCCGGTCAAAGAAGCGATATTGGTGGTGGTAATAGGGATGTAGAGGTGATGATTGACGTAATGATGGTGGGAAGTTTAACAGAGGGAGGGACTAGGTAAGGCTGTGGTCGTGGTCGTAGTGTGGGTGTTGAGGCTTAGCTTGATGTTAGCCTTGTTTATCTATGATCAAAGCGTTCCAACCATGACCGTC
Source organism: Octopus sinensis (assembly GCF_006345805.1). Classification (NCBI taxonomy): domain Eukaryota; kingdom Metazoa; phylum Mollusca; class Cephalopoda; order Octopoda; family Octopodidae; genus Octopus; species Octopus sinensis. The sequence continues at coordinate 66,130,112 of NC_043007.1, read as the reverse complement.
CCATTCCAGTTTTTCCTTAAGCTGTGTAGGACTAGTCGGAAAATCTCTGTAAGAAATGAAAGTGGTAACTATCTTGAGAAGTAATATTCATCGCCACATCAATATGGCTGCTCCATAAGAATCGAGCTGGAACGAAATACTGCTATCTTTAGCGGGCAGCGTTCCAACTATGACCGTCCCATTCCCGTTTTTCCTTAAGCTGTGAAGGACTAGTCGGAAAATCTCTGTAAGAAATGAAAGTAGTAACTATCTCCATAGGAATCGAGCTGTATCTCTAGCGGGCAGTTTTTCTTCCCTGAAGATGAGCATATATAACCCGAAACCGTACGGTCGGGAGAACCTGTCGTCTGCTGAAAGATGGTAGAGGTTCGCTCCCATGCTTGCAATATATATATATATATTGGGTGCAGATTGCATCGACAACCAGCTGGAAGAGGCTCTTCCTGGGTTTAAAAACGGTAGTAACGTCGATTCTTATGGAACAGCCATATTGATGTGGCGACAAACATTACTGTGTTAGGACTATATTTTAAAATTTTTTACTAGTATGTAGAGTGTAGTTGAAAGGAATTTAGTTGTTCTTTCTAACAGATTGTTCGACCACCTAGAAGCTCTCTCTGCTATTCGTGGTGGTTGTGGCGGGAAAGTTGTAGTAGATTTAACCCCAGGTTAATCCTGATTAAAGAAACCTATGATCATAGACATTCCAGCCGTAACAAACTTGTCATTATTCGGCGTTCCTTTATTTATGAAGGTATACAGGATCTGTGCTCCTGTATACAAGTGCACTGATCAGGCAGAGTCCCCCTCGTTCGTCCTTGTGGATTGTAATAATCATTTCTATTATATGAACAAAGCCGAAAATAGTGGGGCAGGGGACTAGTCGATGTTGCTGGTCATTACCGAGTTAATCCTGATGTAAAACAAAAGTAAATGGATCTTTGGCGGTTTCGACGATAGTTCGACCAACCGAATAAACTGCCCACAGAATTAATGTGTAAATGGCTGAATATTCCACTGACACGTGTATTATTAATGTAAGCATGAGGGACAGTTGGTGTGGCATAGTGTGTGACATAGTGTGTGACAAGGCTGTACCGTATAAGGCGGTCATCTACCACCACCACCACCACCACCACCACCACCGCTGCTACCATCAGCCACATTAACCGCAGTCCCAAGAATACTACCATAACCACCACCACCACCATCACCACCATTACAACATCTCACAAGAGGCACATCCGTCGACCCAATTTTCCCCATAAGCCTTGGAACGATCCAAATTTAAAATAAAGATAGTAAAATGTAATAAAAACGCCTATCTGTAGAAAACCGAGCCTATATTATCCAACATGACTTTGTTTTGAAGATTATAAGATATAATAAGGGGAATTTTGACTGCTATTTATATCACGTCAAGCAACCGCGTAGAGGCTCGCTTGTTGGCAGGAGCTCGAAGAAGTTGATGATGGTGCCATACTGCTGAAGTTGTTGTTATAGCTGTTGTCCTGGGGCTTCGAGTCAGCCCTTATCATAAAAGAAAGACATTTTAGTGCCACTTTAGCGTGCGGTTTGCGTGTCCGCATACACTGAAACGTGCAATCTAATCCTAACCCTAACTCTAACCCTAATCCTAAACAGTTACCCTCACTCCAACCCTAAACCCTAACCTTAAACCTAACCCTAAGCCCTAACCCTGACCCGAAACCCTATCTCTAACCCTAAACCCTATCCGTAAAGCCATAGCCTAAGCCTAAGCCTAACCTAAACCCTAACCCTAACTCTAACTCTAGCCCTAATCCCGATCCTAAGCGACAACTCACCCTAATCCTAAGCCCTAACCCTGTACACTAAACTCTAACCCTTACCCTCAACATAAACCTAAACGTTGTTCCTTAACTCTAACCATAATATTAACCGTAATTCCTGACCCTAAACATTAACTCTAATCTTAAATCCTAAACTCCGGCACTAAACTCAAGCCCTAACCCTAAACACTAGGCCCTAACTATAACTCTAAACGCTAACCCTAATGCTAGTCTAAATCAGGTCATTCCATTGCATAGACTACAGATACGTCGGTAGACCGCACGCTAAAGTAGCATTTTAGACATGACTATATCGAATTTTGCTGCTGTTTATCTAGGATTTAAATGGGTAATGTGTCCTTCCATTTATTTTCAAGATTGTGAGGATGTGCTTTTAGTGAGATTTTAGCTGCTATTTCTCCCAGGGCAAGCGACCATACAAAAGTTTTCTGGCTGGTAATGATGGAGATTGTGGTGGTGTATGCAGTGGGGTCGGTGATGGTGATGAGTATTTTTTTTAAACGAAATGCGTTGGTTGTGATTATGGTGACATTACCCATGATTGTTGTTCATGTTAGTATTGCTGTTATTGGTTGTTGTTGTTGTTGTTAGCGTTTGCAGTAACATTTCAGATGAAAGCAGTGTTGGTGGTTTAAAGTGGTTTCCGTCAATCAAATCCACTAAAAAGGATATAGTTGACCCGTGGTTGTGGTAGAAAAGTCACTCGCCCAAGGTGCTACATAGTAGATCTAGACTCAAAACAAAACCACATATTTGAGAAGCAAGCTTCTTTCTTGTGTTACTATATATTGTAGCATTGGTGGAAGTAACAGTGGTAGTTAGTAGCAGCAATATTAGTATTAGTAGCTGATATTCTTGTTGCAGTAATCGTTATTGTACAGATCAGACATGATCGAATAGCAACTATACTGGTTTTCTCTCTCTCTCTCTCTCTCTCTCTCTCTCTCTCTTTCAATAACACTGAATCACATACAAGCGTGAAGGGGATTTGGCTGCAGTTTCTAGCTGAGAGAATAATAATGCAGAGGGTTCGCTTCCTAGTTGTTATGGCGTTTCTGTTGATACAGGTTACAATGGTGGCGTTGAGGGTTACAGAGATGTTGGTGATTGTGTTTGGGAGAGCAGAGATGGTGCAAGAAGAGTTTTGTCTAAGTTGACAATTGGCCAGGCTATTTCAGTTTAACGTTAACGATAAGAGTAAAATGGCAGTAATGGAAATGGCTCCAGATTGTAATCTGATGGTAGCAGTTATTTTAATGGCGGTGGTGGTGGTGGGGACGGCGGTGACGGTAGTGACGCAGCTGTCGGCAGTGGTAGTGGTGGTCATGATGTGCCGCTTGGGAGATGTAGTAATGGAGGTGTTGGTGGTATTCTTGAGAGTGCGGTTAATGTGGCTGGTGGTAGTAGCGGTAGTGGTGGTGGTGGTGGTGTGGCTGAAAGTTTGTCTTTAGCAAAGACGGAAATTTCTTCTAATTGTCACGTTTTACAAAGAATGTCTCCAGATTTTGAAAAACAGTCACGTCTTGATTTCTTGTCACACGTAATTATTTATATATAAATATGGGTGCGTGTGTATGTGTGTATGTATGTATGTATGTATGTATGTATGTATGTATGTATGTATGTATGTATGTATGTATGTATGTATGTATATATGTATGCATATATGTGCGTATAATGCACACATAAACATATATATATATGCATGCACATATATGTGTGTGTATGTATATAACGTATATAGATATATACATATGTATATATGCGCGTGGTTTTAAGTATATATATATATATAATATATATATATATATATATATATACACACATATATATATATATATATATATATATATATACATATATACGCACACACATATATATGCAAACATATATACACACATGCATATATATACATGCGTACATATATGCATTTTATTCATATATAAAATTGACATACAATCACATACATTACATATATGTATGTAAGTGCATATATATTTATGTGGGTATATCTCTGTGTGTGTATATACTCTCTCACACACATATATATATATATATGTGTACCTGTATGTACATTTATGCGTGTGCTTTATACTTGTATATGCACATGTATGCATGTTGTAATAGGTATATGTGTGTATACGAGTATGTGTTCGTATGCATACATTTTATAATGTTGTGTATATGCAGGCAAATAAATCTGTAATATTTCTAGAAGTCTGAAAATTAGGACTGCTTTTGTCTAGATTACATCATTTTAACCAGTCAGACTTATTGCTTTGTGATATCGTTTACAATAGGAAAATACGTTGGCTGAGTAGTTAAACATTCCACATGGAAAATACGTTGTTTGAAGTTCGATCGTACCACGCAGCTCCTTGGGCATCCTCTATTGTTGCTTTGTGTCGACGAAAAACTTGTGACTAAAATATAGTAGACGGAAACTGTATGGAAGCTTGTAGAAGGGGTTGTTTCTCTTCTTAGTGGTAGATTAATTCTGTTATCCTCTTAAAATCCACCTCATAGCTCTTCGACGCCTTCAACAGAATCAAATCCAATTTATTGCTAGCATTCGTCCAGTTCTTAGATCCTCTTTTTCTCCCACCACGCTTGCAGGGCATTATGAAGGGTCATGAACACCATCCTCTCTTTCTCCAATTTATTTTGGGAGCACAGATGAGGGTCATGCACTCTTCCCCTTCCCCTGCGATTTGCATAAATTCATTGATCTTTATAAAACGTATTTGACTGACACTTTATTTTATCGAATCTGAAAGGATGAAAGGGCACCTTCATCTCGTCGGGATTTGAACTCAGACATAAATGGCCGGAAAATAAATCAGTTTTTTAAAAACTCAGAACTGAAAGAGCCTGTGGGTTTTTTCATTCTGTGTTCAAGTCCGGTAAAAACCAACTTTGCCTTGCGTAATTTTGGGATCGATAAAATAAAGTACAAGTCAAGTACTCGAGTTGAAGGTGGCATATGATCCCCATCCTTCGAAACAGCTGGCCTTGAGCCTGAATCGGAAATCCTAATGTAGGACATTTCAAATACGTGTTTGATTTACTTCTATCGTTAAGGATTTTAAAAGCCTAACTCTTGACGTGCAGAATAGTCATGTTGGTAACTATTTATGCTGATGTGAGGCGACGAATTGGCAGTGTCAGACAGTACGTATTGTGGCATTTGTTCCTGCGCTCTAAGTTCAAATCCGACCGAGGAGAATCGTATTCTCTGTCTCATAATTCGGAGTCGAGAAGTAAAGTCTAACAAATACTAAAATCTTTTCTTCGCATCTCACTTTTTCTCTCTCTCTTTCTATGTAGACTGTAGCTGTGAGATGGGGTGACGTATTGGTTGCACCAACATCACCGTTACATCAATATATATATATATATATATATTATATATATATATATATATATATATATAATATATTACATATACATATATATACATATACATATATATATATATATATATATATATAATATATATATATATATATATATATATAATATATATATATATTTTATTTATATATAGAGGGCATTATACATACATGCCAAACGCTAAGAGGGACAATCAGTCATTTCTACCAAAAATATTACTAATCCCACCGAATGTTCAATAAGAAATAATTATTTTCGAAATTTTTTCTCTTATGAGGTTTTTACGCTATCTACCTGACAATTTCTTGTTAAGTTTTCCTTATTAAGTGGTTGTCCTTAATTGCTATATATATATATATATATTTATATGAATGGAGACCCCGCAACGAAGCAGAATAACTGCTAGGACACAAAAGATGCAGAGAAATACTTAATATCAATAAACAGTAGGAAAAAAAGAATTAATCGACACATAAGAAAATCCATAAGCTGTTTGTCATAGATCTTATTTATGTAAGAATGTGTGTGGATGCGTACGTATGTATGTATGTATGTATGTATGTATGTATGTATGTATGTATGTATGTATGTATGTATGTATGTATGTATGTATGTATGACACCTTGGGCAAGTTACACTATAGCCATAGGCGAACCAAAGCCTTATGAGTTGATTTGGTAGATGGAAACTGAAAGAAGCCCTCAGCATATATATATATACTGTTGTGGCTGGGGAGAGTCATTCTCTTTTAGTGCCTTATAATTTAACACACTCACCGGTAATATTTCCACTCATTTACTTACTTTTCTAAGATTTTCGTTGCCTTGCAATCTTTTCAATAGTTGTTGACTCTGTCCGTTATACAAGCTGCGTTCTTTTTGCTTGCTTGTGCGCATGTGTGTGGTCAGTGTGTGTGTGTGTGTGTGTGTGTGCATAAACATGTATGTGTATGTGTGCATGTATGCATGCATGCTTGTAAGTGTGTATACATATATGTATGTGTGTGTTTGTATGTGAGCGTATGTGTGTACGTTTGAATGTATGTATTCTGCATATTCATGTGTTTGTGTGTTCATGTTTGTGTGTGCGTGTGCGTGTGTGTGTGTGTGTGTGTGTGTACCTCTGTCTCATTGTGTGTGCATGTCTGAGTGTATCTATGTATGTGTATATATATATATATATATATATATATATATGTGTGTGTGTGTGTGTATATGTTTATGTACACGTGTGTAGGCAAATGGATATGAAAGTAAACAGATAGACATACAGACAGATAGATACATAGATAATATGAACAGACAAGCACACATATGCACACACACACAAATGAAGACTGAAACACATGACCAGATACACACACTTCACTTCACACAAGGACACATGGAGAACACGTCCACACATATGGAGATACACTTCCATACAAACAGTACATAGTTACAAAAAATCCATACACACACACACACACATACACATTCAGACACGCACACACACACACACACATGCACAGACATAAAGACACACAAGCACGAACACACAAACACATGTATATGCAGAATACATACATACAAACGTACACATATACATACATATATTACATATGCACACGCACACATACACACACATGCATACATGCATACACACACATACATACATGCATACATGCCGTGCACAAACGCGCGTACGCACACTTTAACGTATACAAGCATACCTCACCCTACGTCGTTAATTGGTTACAGGAGACACGACTTCAGTCGAAAAACTACATAAGTCGAATTAACTTGTCTCTAGGGTGGGATAGGCCGAATTTACTTGTCTCTAGGCAAAACCGATAATAACCTTTCCCAGTTCTGTAGTTTATTTACGAACGGATTTTCAATAATACATGGTTAATAAAAACCATGTATGCAAAAAACTTGTCCTTATTTTGTCCGATCGTCGATACAGGTGTCCGACTCATCCCAAAAGATCGTGTAATTGCTACCACTTTTTCACCTTTTTCATGGCGTTTTATCCTAGCCAGTTTATCTTCCAGCAGTATAGCATGGCGCTTAGCACTTTCGCTATGCATTTAGTTAGGAGATATGGGGGCAAAAAATAAAGTCACTAATGAAAAACAGATGTAAACAAATCTAAATTCAAAACAATCGTGGGAATCACGAGCAACAATGACGGCTAACGGTAGATGTCGGAATCACAGTGCAATATGAGCTCCGAAAGACCGATAAATAAGGCAACACAGCTGATTTCATGATTTCGTTCACTAAGCTTCACTACTTTATGGTGTGTATCTTAACATTTACTGTATGTATTTTAATATGAATTTATATGCTTTGATTCTTATTTATTATACAGTAACATGATTTTATATGCTTTTAACGGATTTCTAGTGATTTTACGATTTCAATATTTGTGGTGGACGGACGTAAAGTCGAGTAAAATGACTTGATCCTTATTTTCCCATATATTATTTTTGGAAACCGACGTATAATCGAGGACGACTTAAATCGAAACAACTTAAGTCGAGGTAGGCCTGTAAATATATTTAAGCATACGTATCAATTTTTAAGTGTGAATATATGTTTATGATGTATGTATATATGTATACACATGCACACACACACACACAAACATACACGCACGCAAATATGTGTGTATATATATGTTTAAGCACTCATATATATTCAAACATGTAAATGTTTATATATACGTATGTGTATATGTGTGTATATTTGCGTGTGCGTGCGTATACGTTTGTAGCATACGCATGCACACACACATACACACACATATATGTATGTACTTTTGCTCATACATATAAATATGTATACATATTTTTGTGTGTGCATGTGTATGTGTGCTCTTATATACTACATATTGACAACCACAAATACAACACAAAACGGCTTTTTTATCATTCTGTTTCATTTCAATGTCAATAAAAGTAAATTTATGTCTATTTTCCAAATGTTAAAAATTGGCTAGCCGATCTATTGTATTAAGATTCTCTGGTTATTATATTTCTTGAATATCTCGGTGCCATTATTCTTTACGTTTCTTTGTCTCTCTTGAAATATTTTGGTATGTTTAGGAACAGTTTTCTTTAAATTTTATATTAAAATCCTCAAATTTATTACTGTTTGTTTTTTTCATTTTCCCATATTTTCAGTTTTCTTATCTGTTATCCCTCATAGATATACACCCCTTTGCTCATTTATATCTGATAAGAGACCACCACCCCCGCCGCAACCAGTACCAGCAGCAGAACAACCACCACCACTACTTCCACTAATTTCTCCACCACCACGGCAGTCACTGCGTTCGAAATAATAAACGGGACGAGTCATTTCCATTTATCTATATTTCAATACCAAAAACGTTTCATTTATTTTTATTTTCGTCGGGGTCTTTTGCGCCGTATCGCTAAGTTGCGATGACAAACACATCGCAAGCACAAAAGCACACACACACACACACATACATAAACATACACACATACACCCACACCCATACATATATATATATATATATATATATATATATATATATATATATATATATATATATATATATATTCTCCTACGTATGGATCACTGTGGACTCTACTCTTGATGAAAAATCCATACAATACACCACGACATCTAAACCTTTGAACTTTACGTAAAACTACTATTATTATCATTACAATTATTATTATGCTTTCTAAACTTTCCTGCATTTTCTGGTGTTTTTTTTTGTCGATCTCCCCTAATTCTTCGCTCTCCTGTGTGACCCTTCTGTCCGGCAGTCGCCATGATAGATCGGTAGCTACTACACACATTTTTTCTCTCCTTGTTTCTCTCCTTTTATTTTATCTGTGTCCTTTTCTGTAGAAGAGCGTAGGCTCGAAACGTAAAAGATTTTTTCTATTCCTGAGTGTTATAGAAATACATCTGTTTGTTTTGTACATCACCTGTCTTCGTCTTCTGTCTTTTTTCGTGAACTCTCCTATATATATATATATATATATATATATATATGTATGTATATATACTACTAATATAGGATAAAGCTTTTTTACAGAAAAACATTTCATCAGAAATTGTGGCAGCATATTAAAATACCTTTAAGGTTAAAATTATAAACAACTTATAATATGCTGATAACAGACTTTTAAATCGTCAATTTCCACGTATTATTTACTCGCTACAGAAAAGACGTATAGCTGAAATCGAGGAAAGCTGGCCAATAGAAATTTTTAAAGAAAGTTCGTTATTTCTATATTGAATCGATTTCTGAATTAATCTCATAATAGATTTTTTCCTCTTCCGTAGAAAATACGAAAACACATAAATGAAATACTTACAAGCTCCCATTGAAAAAGCCGAAGCAAAAATCATAAGTACACATAAGTACCCCAGATATATCTAAATATAAAATCCTTTGGTCAACCTCAGCACAAGTGTGAACTGTTCCCCACTACTGCTTATAGTGGTTACCAGACCCTATAGCGAATAGTAATAAGTCTACTACTAATATAGGATGAAGTTTTTTTACAGAAAAAAAATTTCATCAGAAAATGAGGCAGCATATTAAAATACCGTTAAGGTTAAAATTATAAACAACTCGCAAATAAGGGCTAAAGAAAATTATTTCTATGCCAAAAGAAAATTATTTCTATGAAAGGCAAAGTAGACCTCGTTGGAATTTGAACTCAAAACATAAAGACAGACGAAATGCCGCTAAGCATTTTGCCTGGAGTGCAAACAATTCTGTCAGTTCACTGCTTTCAATTAGAAAAAAATAAATCGGTTCCAAATATTAAAACAGGGCTGCAATTTCGGGGGAGGGATACACAAATGATACTTATTTTATGGACCCCGAATGGATGACAGGCGGCCCCGGTACACAAATGGTACTTATTTTATGGACCCTGAATGGATGAAAGGCGAAGCTGAACTCGGTAGAATTTGAACTCAATACATAATCGCTGGAAAAATATCGCAATGCGTTTTTGTGAGACGTGCTAACGATTCTTTTCTACTCTAGGCACAAGGCCCGAAATTTTGGGGGAGGGGGCCAGTCGATCAGATCGACCCCAGTATGCAACTGGTACTTATTTTATCGACCCTGAGAGGATGAAAGGCAAAGTCGACCTCGGCGGAATTTGAACTCAGAACATAAAGACAGACGAAATACCTATTTCTTTACTACCCACAAGGGGCTAAACACTGAAGGGACAAACAAGGACAGACAAACGGATTAAGTCGATTATATCGATCCCAGTGCGTAACTGGTACTTATTTTATCGAGCCCGAAAGGATGAAAGGCAAAGTCGATCTCGGCGGAATTTGAACTCAGAACGTAGCAGCAGACAAATACCTATTTCTTTACTACCCACAAGGGGCTAAACACAGAGGGGACAAACAAGGACAGAGAAACGGATTAAGTCGATTACATCGACCCCAGTGTGTAACTGGTCCTTAATTTATCGACCCCGAAAGGATGAAAGGCAAAGTCGACCTCGGCGGAATTTGAACTCGGAACGTAACGGCAGACGAAATACGGCTACGCATTTCAACCGGCGTGCTAACGTTTCTGCCAGCTCGCTGCCCTGTCACCAACATCTTATATTCTCAGAACGACAACAAAAAATAACTTCCCTGATAAGAATAATTGTCTTTGATTTTAACACAAAACCATTAAGTTTAAAGGGAGACGGCTAGTCGATTCTTGCGACCCCAGTGCTTGACTGGTACTACAGTTTATTGTCCCGTGTTGATGAAAAGCAGAGTTGACCTCGGTGGAATTTGAATTCAGTACGTGGAAAGCCGGAGGAAATATGGAAAGGCAAATTTTCCGATGCTTTAACGATTTTATCAAATCCAAATGGCTGCCATGTTAATATCCTTCCTACGCTAGGCACCAGGCCTTAAATTTTGTGGGAGGGTGCTAGTCGGTTGTATCGACTCCAGTGATTATTTTATCGACCCCGAAAGAATGAAAGGCAAAGTCGATCGTGATGGAATTTCCCCTCAGAACTTAAAACCGGAAGAAATGGCGCTAAGCATTTTGTCTGATGCGCTAACGATTCTGCCAGCCCACTGCCTTAAATTGTTGAAATCGACTGGACTCGTACTCAGAGCAACGAGTGTCAGAACAAATTCTGCATTGAATCAAACGCTCGAACAGCTCAGCCAATAACCTTTTTAATTTAGATTCAAGGTAAGCACTTATAAGAGGAACAGGTACAATCGACTCTGAAAGTATGAAATGTAAAGTTGACCCGAACAGAATTTGAACTCAGAACATAAAGATCTGGATGAAAAATGAAAAACATTTTGTCCGGTGTTCTAACGATTCTACCAAAAATAATATAGGCATCTGTTTTAAGCACAAAACCAGAAATTTTAGGAAAGGATGTTAATCGATACGAATTAGCCCAATGTTTGACTAGGACTTCATTTTATCGAAACCCGAAGAGACTGAAAGGCAAAGTTGATCTTCGTAGGGTTGGAAATTAAAACGGAGAGGACCAGAAAACAAAACAAACAAAATATAAACGTTAAACGTTTTTTTTTCCCAATAATTATGCCAGCTGCATCAATAATAATAATAATAATAATAATAATAATAATAATAATAATAATAATAATAATAAATGCCCTGATGTAGTACCAGGCAGTGGCTCTCATGGCTTCTGATCTTAACTGATTGGAAGTGTTATCATGTACATTGTTTTGTCTTGGTATAAAAGATGGGCTACAGCAAATATTCTGTTCAATATCACAGATTTGCTTGTCAGTTGAGCATGTCCCTTAGTGGCTGACGATATGTGCATCTCTGATCACGAGCAGAAGTAGTGGGGGAGCATCATAACCATGTGTTGAGAAGGATTCTTTGGGGTTTGAATAATTCACCTCTGGAAACATGGGTGTTTCGTTCAACGTCCTTAAACAACCCTTATTCAGGGACCTTTTGAGCGGGATGGGTTACTCGATCTGAAGAAAATTCTAACTGGGCTCCACCTGCAAGGTCATGTGCTGTTTATCTTGATATGAGATCACCATGTCGCGCACATATGGTTGTGATGCATGTGCCTGGTGTACCCTTATCAGACGGGTAGTCATGATGGGTATACTGGGCTTCGTATATTTTACCCCAGTGTCACTTTGATGGCATGCTCTGCTCACTCACTCAATAATAATAATAATAATAATAATAATACTAAGGAAATGAAACAATAATTTTAATAATAGTAATAAAACATCGATCATCAAAAACTACAGTGGCAAGAAGAACAAGTGTAAAAACAAAGACGAACGGAATTATTTAGATGAACAATCTACAACAATATCATTAACAACATCGAGTGATGAACACCACCGAACAATAATTGACCATAACGAAAACATTAAGAACATGACTACTGAGATCAAACGGCTGTATTGAATTGACCATAACGTTATCAACAACAATAACAGCAGCAACAACAACAACAACAAAGAAAACAATCACAAAACTAAGCAAAAAAAATCCAAAAGAAAATCAAAACAACAAAACTATTGAGATAAAACATCTATATTGAATTGATCATATTAACATTATTCACAACAAGATGAGTGGACGATGGTGGTGGTGGTGGTGGTGGTGGTGGGATATTCTGTGCAGGTCGGTTGGCTTCCTAGAAATAGTAGCTGAATTCGCTTGAAATCTCACCCACTGTCGTTAAGAAATGGAAAGGCACATCGGTGACAAATTGCAGATGTGAATTTATTCCAAAGGATTGATTGTTCATATGTAGAGCTGATACAACAACAGCAACAGCAACAACTACTACTACGACCACTACTGCTTCTGTATCTACTACTACTACTACTGCATCTACTACTACTACTGCTGCTGCTGCTGTTAAATAATAATAATGATAATTTTTCTACTATAAGCGCAAGGACTGAAATTTGGGAGAAGGGGAAGTGGATTACATACCCCAGTACTCAGCTGGTACTTATGTTATCGGCCTCGAAAGGATGAAAGGCAAAGTCGAGATCGGTGCAATTCGAACTCAGAACGAAATTCCGCTAAGAATTTCGTCCGGCGTGCTTACGATTCTGCCAGCTCGCCGCCTTAAGAATAATATAATAATAACAATAATACAGTTTAACGCTGCTTTTACAGATCAATAAACCCCAATAATTGTTTTGCGAATGACGATGAAATCTTCTGTCAGGTTCCTATTGAAAACTCCTCATGGAATACTTAAATGATTGTTGCGGCTTCTCTTGTTGCTTGCGTTTGCAAATCATTCAACATACATTTGCTGGAATTGTGTGCGCCGTCAGCAGTTAATGTTCATATGTTCATATGTATATATGTATATATATACATATGTGTGTGTGTGTGTGTGTGTGTGCGTGCGTGTGCGTGTGTGTTTGTGTGTGTGGAACTCATCAACCGCTCCTAGCGACAAGAGAGCTTTCATCCATTGATACTTGTCAGCCGTTCGTTGAGGGAAGTTGATCTTATCTGTTACTTAGGGCTAAGGTCGAACTGACCGCTAGAGGACATTGACATGAAGGTATCACAATCATCGTCATCGTCTTCGTCATCACCACCAAAATCATCATCATCGTCATTATAATATTAAAAATAAAAACAATAAAATAAAATAAACGAAACAGATAAATGTTGAAAGATCCTTCTCATGTCCGATGATAATTTAGCATCTCTTTCGCTAATGTAAAAAATGTTTCTCTCTTTCCTTTTCTCAATGTTTTTAATTGCCCATTCTTGATAATTGTGTGATAGAAATCACATACACATACACTATCACACACATACAAACGCACACGCACACGCACGCACACATGCACACACACCCAAACCAACAAACACTTTCTATTATGCTTGACGATTGTTCATCATAGAATCGCTTTCAATATTTCCAACTCAAGGGTTTACATTAAGAAAAACAATATGGACAATACAGTACAAAACAAAGAATGTGTGTGAGTGTTGTTGTGAGGATTTTGCGCGTAAACAAGAGCAATAATTTTTTTCAAAAAAGGGAAGAAAGAAATCAACAATGTATAATCCTCAATAGGGAGGAGACGCTTGAGGGCTGCTCATGGAAAAATCCCATAAAAATACATGGGTACCCTGACATTTGGGGAAGGTGTCTTTTTTCCTTTCCTTCTTTTTTCACCTTCAGGCGTATGCACAGGGCAGGCCCAATTACTCGCCACTTTCATCCACCTTTCAACAAACTAGCTAGAAGACAACACTTCCCTCTCTACCCTTATTCTCCTTTTCAAGTGAAGCTTGAAGAAGTTGGTCAGAGATTGACCGAAGCCCCTTCAATTTTGTTCACCACACAACCCCTTTAGCCATGGCCACTAGGTATATAAACACAGCCTTTCCTCTTCGGTAAAAGGAAGGCGGTGAGGCGGTCTTCACGATGGATTCATTTGACAGGCGGATCCGTCCCACACGCGACAGCAGGTGTTTGGCTTAAGCCCACAGGTCAGCAATGCTCGGGCATTGGACGAGTGCATGCAGAACCATCTCGTCGTCCTGCGCGCATCTCGGACATGATCGGCTGATGGCACTTCGGTGCCTGTAAAGTTTATTTCAAACAGGCAAAGCTCTCCCGTAGCCCTGCCAGGCCAAAGATTTTTGGAAATTATTCATTGGTCCTGGCCCGAAAGCTCTCCGGAACAGAGCAACTAGCTGATCTTCTTCGACGCTCAAGGTCGCCCCAAGAACATCGTCGCACTTTTCCTCCACTAATCCTCTATAAAAAGCTAAAGTTGACGTTCCACCTATCGCACTGCCCGATTGGCTGAGGGCTGTAAGCGCTTGAAGACAATCCACTTTCCAAATGCACCCCCCCCCCGGTCTCTGTTAAAGAAACTAGTTGCAGAAATACATGTCTGGCGAGCGGCCACGCCTGTTCATCGTCAGAAAAGCACTGGAGATGTCGTAGCCTCAGCGCATGTCTGCACAACGTCAACCACGGCATGCCTAGGTCACCATGCAGCGGGTGCTGATAGCATATATACCGCCTGGCCATCGGAACACGTCCCTTCCACAAGAAGCGAAAGAGTATACGCTCCAGTGTAATCAAACGGTGGCCAGGACAGTCAAGCGATAGTTGATGACAGACGCGATATACTCGTTAGCCACCTCTGCCCGACCATCCAGGGATAGCTTTCTCTCAGACCATATCTGGGTGAGAGTAGTCACCCTGCTCGTTACTTCGTCCCAGTTTTTGTCCATATGGGGGTCCGGGCTGAACCAGACCCCGAGCAATTTAATCGGTCTGTCCGTCCAGCGACCAACGACTCAGTTGGACAGCATGGATTTGCTTCTCCATGTGCCGAGTCACACGCTCACTGATTTTTCCTGGTAAATTGTTGTTCCTGAAACCGCCTCATAGTCCCTGAGAGCAATACTGATCATTTCTATGTGATAATGACCCGACACCACTACGGTGATGTCATCGGCATATGCCGACATGCATCTCCCACATCCTAGATCACACGGGATGCCTCTCAACGTCTCCAGTTTGTGTAGTAGGTGCTCGGGAGTCAGCACGTACAAGAGAGACAAGAGGGAGAAACCTTGCCGGACTGAGCGCATGACGTTGAACGGCTCTGAGACCTGACAGTTGACTCTGACCACTGAACAGATGTCAATGTGCACTGCAGCGATCCAGCCCCTGAATAAGGCCCAAAACTATCTGGCCTAAGAACCACTGCTAGGTATAGATAGTCGACCCTATCGAAAACTTTAGACTTATCTAAATTGATCGAGGCCCCAGGTTCTTTAGCCACTTTCTAAATGATGTATCGCATGAGGTGGAGGTTGTCGTGGACGGATCTTTTATGGATGGCACATGTCTATGCCTCTCCTACCAAATCCCCGACGACATGCGCCAACTTTGTAGCTAACACTTTGGTCAAAATTTTGAACTCTGCATTCAGCAGAGTTATGGACCTAAAGTTGTCAATACAATGCCCTTGTTTGGGTCTTTTCTCAGCAACCCCATCGCTTCTCGGCTCACAAAACTGCGAATTCTCCCATTTTGTTGCCAGTTGCATCAAATGTTTGCTAAGAGTTCACCGAACAAACCTTGCATGTAAGCATAAAGCTCGTAGAGCAGACCATCCAATCCAGGCGACTTACCCCTTGTACAGCTAGCCATTACTTCAAATATTTCAAAGGCTGTTATCGGCCTTTCGCAGCGCTCTGCCTCCGTCGCCGAAAGCCGCAGCAGCCCGTCTAGGTAGGACGTGAAATCCATCCTGTGATCCGGCTTACCACTGTCACGAACAGGTAAGCAAAGCGCCGCTGAAAGACAACACACATCTGTCACAGATCAGTTATCATTTACTATTCGTGGCCCAGCAAGGATCAGTTCGTGGATTTATTGCTACGCCGTGCCTCTGCCACTCGGGCCCATTGAACAGCTTTCGTTCCTTCGTTCCTTCATGTTTAGGTGTTCGTGCCTTAGCTCTGACAACGTAACCTTCGTGTTTCGCGTTGAAGAATCGTTCGAGTGCCAATCTCGCTGCGTATAACTTCCTGATTAGTTTTGTCTCTACTCTGTTTTTTTCTATTTCTAGTCCTTTGCTAAACCTTATCGATTCTATTCTAATCGCCCTTATCACGGCAAACCACCATTTATTGTTGATCATTGCCCCCGTCAACATCCTCTTATTTAGTTCACTAATCTGGCCACTGAAATCGTTACGCGACGGCAACGACGTGTTTAGCTTCCAGTAATCGGGTCCCTGTTAATAAAGACACTCTAACTCGACAATAATAATAATGATAATAATAATAATAATAATAATAATAATAATAATAATAATAATAATAATAATAATAATAAGGTTTTCTTTATTAACCACAAGCGCTTACATTAAGAAAAACATTATGGACAGTACAGGACAAAATAAAGAATGTGTGTGTGTGTGAGTGTGTTTTGAGGTTTTTGCGTGTAAAAAAACAAAATTATAAAAAAGAAAGAAAGAAATCAACAATGTGTAATCTTCAATAGTGGGGAGACGTTCGAGGGCTGCTCATGGAAAAATCCCATAAAAATACATGGGTACCCTGACTTTGGGGGCAGATGCCCTTTTGCTTTCCTTCTTTTCTCACCTTCAGGCATATGCTCAGGGCATGCCCGTTCACTCGCACCATTCTCGCCACTTTCATCCACCTTTCAGCAAACTGACCAGAAGACAACACTTCCCTCTCTGCCCTTATTCTCCTTTTCAAGTGAAACTTGAACAAGTTGATCAGAGATTGGCCGAAGACAAAAGTGTTTGTCTTCAGCCTCTTCAATCTTGTCTACCATACAACCTCTTTCGCCATGACCGCCAGGCATATAAATACAGCCTTTCCTTCCCGATTAAAGGGAGGCGGTGAGGCGATCCTCACGATGAATTCATTTGACAGCCGGATCCGTCCTACACGCGACAGCAGTGCTCGGGCACTTGTCGTCCTGCGTGCATCTCGGACATGCTCAGCTGACAGCACTTCTGTGCCTGTAAATTTATCTCGAATAAGCACAAGGCCTGAAATTTTTGGGGGAGGGGATAAGTTGATAAAATCGATCCCAATGCGTATCTGGTACTTATTTCATCGACCCAGAAAGGATGAAAGGCAAAGTCAAACGCGGTGGAATTTGAACTCTGAACGTAGCGACAGACGAAATTTCACTAAGCACTTCGCACGGCGTGCAACGGTTGTGCCTGCTCGTCGCCTTAATAATAACAAGCAGGACCTGTGAATATTTCACGGATATAAAGGTAAACTTATTGGGTTATTTCTGAAAACCTTAAAAAACTGAAAGAGTAGCCGCTCTTGTGTATGCAACAAAAGATAGTCGCTCGTCTGCTATTCATTGAAAATTGTAAAAAATTGGAATACGATGATTACGTAGTGCATTTTATATATACACTTTATATACTTCATGCACAATTTTATAGAATTAATACTTAGAACTCATAGAATAAAATATTCACTCCTATTTTTCCATTTTCTTCATTAACAAAAGAAGTTTGTATTTAAAAATTTACCTGGTCACAATCCAACACCTAAAAAACAAAAAAAATTATAGTAAAACTAATTATTTTAGAAGTAACATGCAAAGGTCACAAATTTACTGGAGTAAAAATTTAATGCAGCATAGCATATTCTGAAAACCACATCGTTGGTAACATATAGGTCAAGACGATGGGTCAGAGCCAATGCACATATCAATTTCGCACACCTTTCAATTCAACAACATCTCCACCACCACTACTACTACCCCCAACCACCACCACCTTCCACCAACATCACCGCTTCCGCCGCGGCGCTCTACTAGGGTGTAAAGCATAGACGATCTCGGCGAAATTTGAACTCACTACGTAGTGTCAGACGAAGTGTCGTTAAGCATACTGTTCGGTGCTGTAACGATTCCGCCAGCTTGTTGCCTTTAATAATAATAACCATAATAAAGATTTTTAATAATAATCCTTTCTACTATAGGCGCAAGGCCTGAAACTTGGTGGCGATGGGTAGTCGTTTACATATAGACCGAAGTACTTTACTGATACTTCATTTTATCGACCACGAAAGGAAGAAAGGCAAAGAAAACACCGGTGGAATTTGAACTCCGAACGCAAACCGGAAGAAATCCTGCTAAGCATTTTGTCTGGTGTGCTAGCAGGTCTGCCAGATCACCACATATTTTATTATAACCATAATGGTTTCAAATTTTGTCACAAGGCCAGCAGATGTCATTCTTAGGGTAGAAGTCACCGTGTACTGTCAACATGTTTCTGGTCTTGGTATCCGTTTTCTTCACTTCTTCTTCTTCTTCTTCTTCTTCTTCTTCTTCTTCTTCTTCTTCTTCTTCTTCTTCTTCTTCTTCTTCTTCTTCTTCTTCTTCTTCTTCTTCTCATTATTATTATTATTATTATTATTATTATTATTATTATTATTATTATTATTATTATTATTATTATTATATTATTATTATTACTACTATTATTATTATTATTATTATTATTATTATTATTATTATTATTATTATTATCATCAACGGGCTGGCAGAATCATTAGCACACCGGATGTAATGCT
>NC_043007.1:66100772-66105772 GCF_006345805.1 Octopus sinensis | reverse complement strand
GGACAACGGGATGAAGTTTGGTCATCCAACCTCCTAATCTAGGGCCAGTCCGAAACAAGATTTGGAGTCTTTGGAACTATAAATAGATGGTGACATGTGAAATATCACATGCTCCCATTGAACTCAATTGTTCTACAGGGTCAAAAACAAACTAGCGCTTATTGTAAAGCTATGGCATGTAGACAAACAAAATCTCTTGTGCAAGCACAGTTTTGTATGTGCATGAATGTATGTGTGTATGTATGTATGCATGTATGTATGTGTGTATGTATTGATATACATACATATATATAATATATATATATATATATATATATGCTTACGGCTCTTATGCTTGTGACCACTAACGTTATTATTTTCATGAATATTAATGTTCTTATATATATATATAATTCGCATTGTTTGTTTGTTTCAATGTTGCTTGGTCACTCAAACTACTACAGGTATGATAGTAGTGAATCTTAGTACTTATTACTAGTAGATCTGGCTGAGAGTAAATGAGGGCCTTTGGTACTAAATTTAAAATCATGATATCAGATTAACTGACATTCTTTCTGCAACATTTGCGGGGGTAAAACGCAATTATTATTCACTTACATTTTTTCCTATCATCCCTGTATTAATTTAGTGATTCTCCTGTGACTTCGGAGCTTTTTGACTGCTATCTTTAGCTAAGAAGATGCTTACTTTTACCATATAATATATAAATATATTTCTAAATTTTATATATATTTTTAATTTTGCCTATACTGCTTTATGCTTGCGGTCACTAATGGTATTATTTATATATATATATATATATATATACAGAGAGAGAGAGAGAAGAGAGAGAGAGAGAGAGATACAGACACACACACAGAAACATACACACATATATATTATATATTTTTATATATATTTTAAGAAGACAAAATTTATGGCCGAAATCATTGGTTTCGCACCTATAAAGCGCTTAACTGTAAAGACGATGCGTCAGACTATGTATTTACTATATATAATACATATGACGTGTTTCCGTACAGTTTCCGTCTACCAATTTCCCTGACAATGCTTTGGGCTGTCTTGAGCTATTATAGAAGGCATTTAATCTTAAACATCAATTTGAGTATTAATATTAATTTGATGAGATCTTTTGTAAGTACGATAAAACCAATTTCCGTTTAACTGAATCGCTTCAGGAAGCACAAACGTATTTTCTTTTCAAACAGCATTAAAGTGTTAGTACTTCGTTAGCTATTGTCTTCCATACGGATGGAATACCAAAGTAATTTCGTAATGTAATTACATAAAAGTATAGATCAGGTTTAATATGGTTATTAAAAAATTGATAATTGATTGGTAATATACACTTATTATTGCCATAAAAATATTCACAATGAGTGAAGTGAGCTGGATAAGTGTACATATTACGCAATAATAATATTCATACATTAAAAGCGATGAGCTGGCAGAATCGTTTGCACGCTTGGCAAAATGCTTAGCGGCATTTAGTTTCTTTACGTTCTGTGTTCAAATTCCGCTTAGGTCGACTTTGCCTTTCATCCTTTCGGGAGCGCTAAAATGAGTAACAGTTGAGCAGTGGGGTCTGAAATTGCTAGCCTTGTCCCAAAATTTAGAACCGATATTCATGCATCATTATCGTCGCGGGAGCCATTTCATCATTTTGATCCCGAAATCGTTCGTCTTGCTTATCAGCCAGATTCTCCCTTACCTTACAAACATTATTTACGTCCTTTCTTCATATATCTTCTCAAAACAACATCACTGAAGGGTTTCTGGTCACTAACGGACTGAATGTACGTTGTGTAATAGTTCCAATATCTTTTCTCCCGTACTTGGCAGTCATGCTTCATGGACTATCAACAACAGAATAGTTGAAAGTGGAGATCATGTAGCGCGCTAAAGGAGGACTTTTCAAACTCGCGAAGATGGTACAATATCATTTGCATCACACAGCTGCAATAACCGGGTAATAATGTTTCGATAACACACACAGGAATATGTAACAGTCGGTTAACAACTTCAAGAACGTATATGATGGGATTGGTATGATAATCAAGATCCAGAAAACCAAAGAGTTCAAACAAGCTGCTGCAGGAATAATCATACCAGATTTCAATAACAACAGCTTGAACACCTTACTGGAATAGATGGATCTTTTTCTCTACTTTGCAAGTCTTAAATTCATACAAATCAACCCCAAGAAGAGCGTGGCAAACAGGATTCATACCGACCATGTTGAAATTAAAACATGGCTTCAGGCACAAAAATCTTAAAACAACAGATGAAACACATTCTGCATCAGTCTGTAGTTACTTCATCCCTAATCTACAATGTAAAATATGTTGTTCAGATACGAAGACTACTTGTTTAACATTGCAGGAATTGAAAAAGCTCAACCCAACGCTATCATGAACCCAAAACTATCGTGAAATCAACATTGTCAACTGACTAACACTTTCATGAAGCCAACTCTATCATCAGCTTCATGATAGTTTTGATCTGATGATACTGTTGGCTTCGTGACAATGCTTGCTCGGTGATAGTGGTGGCTTCATGAGAGTTATGGATTCATGATACTGGATTGATGACAGCGTGAAGTTGATAGTATTAGCTGCATTATAGCACTGGCTTTATATGATAGCGTCGTTTGGCGGCAATTTTGACTTGATTGTGTTGGCTTTATGGTAGTGCTGGCTTCATGGTAGTGTTTGTTTCATGATATCATTGGCTTCATAAGAACATTATATTGATGAGAGTGATGGTTTGATAAAAAAATTGGTTTGAAGAGAGAGATGGCTTAATGATAGTATTGGCCTCATGAGAGCCTTTCTCAACCACAGAGCATGCTTCACAACAGTCTTGGCTTGGTGATAAGCAACACTATGAAACTAACACGATCATTAAATCAACATTATTAACATACAAACATTTTCATCCAAATAGGAATATCATGAAACCAAAGCTATCATGAAGTCAATATTATCATCAAACCAGTTCGCTCATCAAGTCAAAGATCTCCTAAAGTCAACATTATAATAAAGCGAAGACTATCTGTAAGTCGTCATTATCATCAAGCCAACACACACGTGAAGCCAACACTATCATCAAATCAAGCTAACTTCTAGCATCGTTTTAGATGGACATATTATGCGCAAAGTTTGAACAACCGCAAACTATCTTGATTTTATCTTTACATCGTACTTAACACAAAAACTTTTTGTATTTGCTAAATTAAGAATGAACACAAATTATCTATAAAACGACAGTCTTTAACCATTAAATGTAGTAGAGACCATATTTGAAGCAAATAAAGTGGAACAGTACATTTCATTGCATATGTGTGTCTTCTCAACAGGTGAAACATTTTTGTTTTGTGAGGCGTATGTAGAGCAAGCCAATGCAGAAAGCCACACCTGTCTTCAGACTAACCGTAGCGGAGGTTAAATATAGTTTTGGATTTGTGAATGTTTACTGCATTGCCAAAAGGGACGTACAGCATTTACAGGACGATGGTCTGAGCCTTTGAAAAACTGATGCTTTGGTTTTGGACATAAGGCAATACCAATATTAGTATTCGAATTTCTGACACAAGGCCAGAAGTTTCGGAGAAGGGGATAAGTTGGTTACATTGAATCCAGAGTTCAACTGGTACTTATTTTATCGACCCCGAAGGGATGAAAGGCAAAGTTGACCTCGGTGGAATTTGAAATCAGGACGTAACAAGGGATGAAATGCCGTTAAGCATTTTGCCGTCTCACCACCTTCACGCGATACCAATATTAGTATTCGAATTACTGGCACCCGGACTAATTTATGTCAGGTCTCCGCATGGAGCTACTGGTAACATGTAACCCAGTACAACCTGTTACATGGTCGGGTCGTTGGCAACTAAACTGGCAACCCCACCAAGATTTCTTAGTGAGGAGGGTGATTTGGACACCCAGCAGGACTAAAAACAAAACCTGTCAAAGGGCAGAGGAACTCTCTCATGAGTCAATGGCCATCCAAAATCCGGAGTGGAGCCCCTAAGGCGGTTGGATTGCGCCATGCGTGCCACCTTCCGGCAGCTCCTGCATCTTGGTCTACCCCCAGTCGTCTTGACTTTGTCTTGCCACTGGATCCGGCGCACCAGGACGAGAGAGTGAGGCTGATCCTGCGCAAGTCACCCTCACTATAATCCAATTCACGCGCATGTCACGACATCATGACGTCATGACACCATCCCAAAGTCCTTGGTTATCTATACTTAAAATAAGTACCCCTTTTGTAAGACGACAGTGTTTTATTTTAGTATGATCTTGCTGTAATTTCTAGCAGGTCACGGCTTCTTAGTTGACTCATGTATAAACCGATGTCGTAATCTGTGATAGATTATTTGTGGAAAAAACTTCTACTTTAAACTTACCACAGACTTTTCATTATCACTAGGTACCATGAGTATCTTTAGCAAAGTCCACCCTGCTACAAAAATTCGGGTTTGGTTTCATTTTTACTTTAAGGACACCCTCTGATTTTCTATCAACCAGGCTACGAGGCTTTGTGATGGATCATGGGCATTACCTACCCTCCAGACTAAAATATCAATAAAATTATCATGACGGTGTTACAGAGGGAAATATCAATTTCGACAGGCTTGATTCCCATCGGCACATTATCCTGATTGATTAAAACCTGCTTATAATAATTATCTTGTTCATCAAAAATCAGAGCGACTGTCTGAACAAAGAATAGTGCTTACGGCAAAAATCCGAGCAGATATGAAACAACAAAAAAATTCTCAAAACATTTAGATTTAGTATTTAGGGTAACGTGTACGCAGTGTTATTAGAGCCAAATGTTTATAATGATACACACTTTGCATTCTTAAAAAAATAGAAAGACAGATTGGATAATGTGAAATCAGCGGCTGATATGATTTTGGTATTAGGCCTCTTCTTACAGAGCTGATCAGGTTACTAACCATGAACAAGAAGTATGTCAGACGATAAAAGAAAAAG
>NC_043007.1:66088272-66095772 GCF_006345805.1 Octopus sinensis | reverse complement strand
TATGTGCGTATATGTATATATGTGTGTACGTATGTGGTGTGTGTGTGTGTGTATGCATGTATATATATATATACATGTAAATATGTGTGTGCATGCGTGTATGTGTGTATGCGCATACATACGTATGTTTGTGTCTATATATGTGTGTGTGTGCGTGTAAGGGTGGTTGATAATGAGCAAGTATAGACAAGGGTGAAAAAGGAGTGGCTGAAGAGAAAATTTATAGTTGATTGTAATGATGATGATGACAGGGAGGAGGAGGAGGAGGAAGAGGACGACGACGACGAGTAATAAGACGAATATAATATTATTGATGTTGGCAATGAGGATGTTGATGTCAGTGACAATGAACAAAATAACAATCGCAACCACAACAACAACAAAAACCATAAGAATAAAAACTAAAGAAATGTGAGAAGGAAATCAAACGAATTTTACATACATACATACATAGATAGATACACAGATACATACATTTGTTAATAATAAAAACATGTATATACATATGCATCTATATATCTATAATGTCTATATAAATATTATATGTATATATGTACGTACATATGTATATGCATGCATATATATATATATATACATACATATATATATATATATATATATATATATATATATATATATATATATATATATAATATATATATATATATATATGCATATATATATATATACATATATATATATATATATATATATTATATATATATATATATATGCATATGTGTATGCATGTGTGTGTATATAATATGTAGTTGCATGTGTGTGTGGTGTGTATCAAATGTAGTAAAGGAAATATGGTTAAACGAACAACAAAAAATACACGTGTGCACATAAATAAATAAATATATACACCCAAGAAACAGAGTAGAACAAGATGAAAATAAATAAAGAAAAAAAAAACAATGTCTGTAAAAACACTTTCACCACCAGACCACCACCACCACACCACCACCACCACTCATCACCACCATCGCTAACAACAACAACAACAACAACAACAAGAAGCCTGAACAGGAGCAGCAGAATCCATGTGAAGTATAAGCAGGTCCGACGAGTTGACATGTTTTAATTGGTATCTTAGTCCATGGGGAAATCAATGCATATCAGCTAAAGAATTGACACAAAATTTAATCATGCCACAACACAGATGACAAAGTCTGCATCTTTTTGGCTATTTCCTCTCAGCTTCTGACTCTCCTTTCTCTCTTTCTTTCTCTCTCTCTCTCTCTCTCTCTTTCTCCCTCTATCCGTGTTTCTCTCGTTTTACCCTTTTCCTTCTAAGCATTGCTTATTTTTCATTCTTTTAGTTTCATTGTTTATTTGTTTATCTTCGTCTTTTCCTTGAATTATTTTTCTTCCTTACCTTCTTCTTCTCTTCTTCTCTTCTTCTTCTTCTTCTTCTTCTTCTTCTTCTTCTTCTTCTTCTTCTTCTTCTTCTTCTCTTCATTTCCTTCATCATCACCATCATCACCACCACCATCATCATCATCATCGTCGTCGTCGTAGTCATCATCATCATCATCGACGTCATCATCGTCATCATCGTAATCATCTTCATCATCGTCATCATCGTCATCGTCGTCGTCGTTATCGTGTTTTCCCTCATTGTCCTCATCAAAGTTGTAGTCGCGATCAACCTGCTCCTCCACTACATCACCATCATTACCGTCGTCGACGTCGCTGACATCGTCATCATCCTCATCTCCGCATTCATCATCATCATCATTATCATCATCATCATCATCATCATCACTATCATCATCATCATCATCACTATCATCATCATCATCATCATCATCGTCATCATCATCATCATCATCATCATTATCATCATCATCATCATCATCATCTTCGTCATCATCATCATCATCATCATCATCATCTTCGTCGTCGTCGTCATCGTCGGGGTCCCCCCCCTTCTGACCCACCTAATTCATTTGTCTTTCACTTCATTGTCAATGTATTCTGGCCACAAATGCTTCATGTGTTTTGTTTCTCAATTCTTTCTTTCCCTTTCCTTTATCTTCTAAAAGTTTAGTTTTTTGTATTCACCTGGATCCTTCATCGTCGTCGTCTTCTTCATTTTTCCGTACTACTACTACTACTACTACTACTATCTTCCTGGCATTCTTGTGCTGGGTCCAGCTATGTCGCGATGTAAACACTGCAGCCTCACGGCGGCTGCTAATTGGAGAAAATGTATGCCCTTAATAAACTCATTCACTGTACTTTATCATGGAGAATATTTCTTGCTGTAGACAAATGTGTAAACACATCAACTCAATCCGCAGCTCTCCATAACCTGATTGGTGTATGCGTACATTTCGGAGCGGTTCTCTACTCTTCAGAATTAGATACCAGGAAGAGTAACGCTGTGAACTGATATCTCTTATATTCTCGTCATCGTGTCATCATACTGTGACTGGTTGCGTTAGTCCACGGCTAGCTATTATGTATATGAATAGAAACTTCTTCTTATTTCAAACATGTTTGGGGTATATTCGAACTAATAACAAAGCCATTGACTGTACTTTGTCTTGGAGAAAATATTCCGTTTGGAAGATGTTTGGAAGATGTTTGGAAGATGTTTGGAAAATGACTTGTGTCTTCTTGCAATTGATGGTGAGTTCAAGTTTTCTGTAACTTTGATGGAAAGCGTTGAGAGTCTGTTGCAAATTTTCTTCGGATGCTGATGTCGTCAGAATATTGAAACTCGATGATGGAGGAGATCGAGATTTTGATTTTGGACTTCAGTCAGACAAGATCGAAAAGCTTGACAGCAGCTCGATGAACTGTTTTAATTCTTGGTGGGAGATCACCTTGAGGATTTCAATGATGATAGGAATTAAGACGGTGCGAACTGTGGGAGCTATGAGGCAGCCATATTTCACTCAAAATTTCTTAATTGAAATGGTTCAGAGTCACTGTTGATGACAAGAACTCTCGCATGTATGTTGTCGTGAAGAAGCCTGAAAGATCCAGGGCATCCGTAGATGGATAAGATGTTCCACAGAATTCTCTCGAAACTGAGTCGAAGGCCTTAGTAAGATAAGTAAATTCCATGTGAAAAGGTTGAAGCTGTTCACTGCATTACTCTTGCAGTTGTATGACGAACATCATATCTATCATTCCGCGTGATTCTCTGAATCTAGTTTACAACCCTGAAAAGATTTTCTCAGCGATTGGTTCCAGTCTATTGTTTAATATACAGGCAAAGGTCTTTCCTGCTGTTGGTAACAGAGCTATTCCCAGAGAGTTTTCACAGTTTGAACTATCTTCTTTCTTCTTGTTGGTAACAATATTTGAATCTTTGAGGTCGGATTGATTTTCCTCTTTTATCCAAATTTTGGTCAGGAGCTGATAGAGTTGGTAATGAATCAAATTCCGTTCTGATTTGTATTCATCTAGTATTCCACATGGTCCTGCAACTTTGTTACTTTTTAAGCCTTTGATGGTTTCCTTGACCTCATCTAGGGCTGGAGATTTGCTGAGGGAATGTTCCCCGGTTCTTTGGGGATGTTGTCTACTACATGTTGGTCAAAGGTAACAGGTTCATTCAGCCAATCCTCAAAGTGTTCCTTCCACCTGGCACTGATAGCAATATTAGATTTAAAGATTGTGTTAGCAACTTTGCTTTTGAGAATGGGCCTGTCCATGCATCGACAGACCAAAAATGGCCTTAGTTGCTTTGAAGCCCAGTGTACCGTTGGCATCAGATAGCTGTTGAATTTTGTGAGCCTTTTCCATCCACCATTGAATTTTAGGTGTCGGGTGACCCTTTGAACAGCAACTTTGCATTCTTGGAACAGTTTCTTCTTGTTGCCAGACTGTTGATCATTTTATAAAGAAATGAAGATATTTTTGCCGAACAAGTCTTCATGTTTCTTGGTCAAACCCAGAGTTTCTTTTCGGGTTATAATGTGGAATTTTTCACTTGGTTCCAATGTTCATTAATAGTTTGTGGCGATGTTTTTGGGGGATTTTGCGCCTATCTTTTCGTTGTATTTGGCATCCTTAAATTATTCCACATTGCCTTTCTTGCTGTTATTTTGATTTTGGTGTTTCATTTTCCGCCGAATCTTCACTGTGGAGGCGATGAGACGAAGGTATGTCGAACATTCTGCTGCCCTTTTGATGGCTAGGGTCTTCAGTATATCTTGAGGGTCACGGGATCTTATAATGTCTAGTGTTTTGAGCGTAGATGCTGTTATGAAACTTTGTACTTGTTTTTCTGGCGAAGTAAGATATTGGTAATCATCAGATCATGCTCAGCATACTTGGTGAGAAGAAGTGTCCCGTTCGCATTAACCCTGCCATTTGCATCTTTTCCGATGGTCCCGGTCCAAAGTCTGTGATCGCTCCTCACTCTGGCAAAAATGTCACCAAGTAGCAAAATCCTGTTTTCTTTTGGAGTGGAAGAGAGTTCTTCATTGAGTTGAGCATAGAAGTTTTCCTTCGCATCATTTTCAGCATCGAAAGTTGGAACATAGGCGCAGATATTGGTGGTATGTTGATATCTGTCGAGCATAATCCTGAGTATTACAAGTCGTTCACTGAGTCCGTGGGGTGGCTCAGTCAGTTTTTGAAGTAGGCTCTTCCGTTAGCAAAACCCACACCATAGAACCTGGGTTGTTCAATGTCAGGACCTTTACAAAAGAAGGTGTATTGACTGTCTTCCACTTTACATCGTTTCTCACCTACTCTTCCGGTCTCACTCAGTGCAATATCAAAGTTGAACTTTTGAAGTTCACGTGCTACAAAGGCAGTTCTTTTAAGTCTGTCTAAGTTTGAATTGTCTATCAGAGTTCGTAAGTTCCATGTTCCAAATTTCATTGATCGATGTCCCGTAGCTATACGGTCACTTGTTGGTGAAACACTTTAGATGCTGTTTTCCACACATGTTGAATTGAAGGGAGATGGGTAAAAACTGGTGCCCTAAACATGGGGCAGCAACCTACTCCTATCTACCTTTATCGATCGCCGAAAGACTTTCTTTAAAACAAAGAAGCTTGTGCTAGTTGTTGCAATCAAGAAAGCGCGCGGTCCTTCACAAATATGTCAAATGAACGCCAAGATAAGGAAATCAGGACAATTGGCGTGGTCAAATTTATTGCAGTTATTACCCGCCTTCATAGCTGTTGAGCTAGATAACTTCATCCACTTAATCTGCCGTTGAGGTCTTGAGAGTGGAGTACCTTTGGTCTTACTGCTGCTAATAGAAGCTTCTGGTATAGTTGTACGTGTCTAGTATAGCCCTACAAGATCATAACAGTACTCAAGCCGCTACAAGGCAGTACCCTATGTCGGGATATATATATATATATATATATATATATATATATATATATATATATATATATATATATATATGTTTATATAGCATGTATTATATATATGTATGTATATATAAATATATGTATAAGTATATATTATACACACACACATATATATATATATATATATATATAATATATATTATCTATTATATATATATGTATATATATATATATATATATATAATATATAACAAATCAAAAGAGGTTGTTCATAAAAATATTACATGATTGTTCATGAAAACAACATGATTATTAGTTGCATAATTCGAATATATTGCCAAATCTTCAGAGACATAATCTTTATACGTAATAATGGATTGTTGAATCTGTCGCTATATTTCACCAATTCAACAATCCAGTAACGTTACGTATAAAGGTTATACGTCCCAGAAGATTTAACAGTATATTTAGATTAAGTAAGCTACATTTTGTAGTACACTTTCTCTTCGACTTACGACCTATGTGACTTATGACTACCTGCACTTACGACCAGAAAAAAATAAAGAAATTAACTAATAACCGATTTTCGGACGTTGGGCAGGCGCGCGTACGATAACTATGGCAGTATCTGGCAACGCAGGTCTCCCTCAGACCCAAGCATCTACTTTCTGCCACTGTCTCTCACTCAGTCGCTTTCCAGCATCAGTTGTATTTGAATGAAAATAGCGTTGAAAAATATTAATACTACATACGACCAGACCGACTTACGACTTGTTACTCGGAACGGAACTCGGTCGTAAGTCGAGGAGAAGGTGTAATTTTTTTTTTTCAGAAAAGCAGTCAGATGGCGTAATTAAATATTTCATAAAAGCATCTTTCACACTTTGTTTTATTTTCTACGACTTTGTGATATATCGAAACTTCGGATCCATATCAAATGATACGAATACATAACGCAAGCGAATGGGAATACACATGGTTATCTATGCTGAGACCCCCTTCAGTCATGACTGGCCATGGGATTGCGCCTAGAAAGTTACCCTTCCAGGCACAAGTCCGGGCAAGGTTGTTTATGGAAGACCAGCAGTCGCTCATGCATACCGGCCTCTACTCTTCACGCCACCGATGTCATCCAACGGAAAGGCAAAGGCCGATATAGCTTGGCACCTGTGACGTCGCAACTCATTTCTAAAGCTGAGTGAACTGGAGCAACGTGAAATAAAGGACACAACACGCATCCCGGTCCTGGATTCGAACTCACAATCTCACGATCGTAAGCTCGACGCTGTAACCACTGAGCCATGCGCCATAATAGATGGATACCTAAGAAGTTGATATTTGTTGTACAATTTCAAATTGAAATATATACAATATGAATATTTATTTATGCATATATGCATGTGTATTATTATAAAATTTCACTTGTATATATATATATATTATATATATATATATATATATATAAATTCATATGCATGTATGAATGTTTGTAGATACATACATGCATACACATATATATGCGTGCGTGTGTGTGTGTGTGAGTGTATGTGTGTGTGTTTGCGTGCGTGTGTGTGCGTGTATGTGCGTTTGTGTGGGCATGTGTGCATGTATATATATATATATATATATGTCTGTGTGTGTATGTGTGTGCGTGTGGGCATGAGTGTGTTCGGCAGTGCATGTGCGTGTGTGTGTGTGTGCATGCAGATATATTTGTCAGTGTGTGTATTTGCGCGCATGCGTATGTGCATGCAAATATATTAATGTCTATGTGCGTGCGTGTGTGCGTGCATGTGTGAATGCATATATGTGTGCGTGTGTGCCTGTGTGCGCTTGCGTGTGTGCGCGCGCGTGTGTAATTATATATGCCTTAGTATCTAAATATTTGCGTGCGTTTCAGAAAAATGAGTATATAAATTCGTATACGATGTACATGAGGGCGTATATATTTTAAATATGTCGACATACACGTACGTTTAAGCATATATAACGCTATCGAATTTCATGTACAATAAGTGTGTGCTTGCGTCACTGTGAATATACGTTTATATGTTTGCATAAATGTCCAAACATTTGTACACGTATTTATATATTTGCATTGATGGCAGCATGCGTGAATATCCGAAACTAGAATCTGTGCATGACTCTGCATATATTTCGCAGTTTATCTATGACAACACACAGACAATCACACACATACACACAG
>NC_043007.1:66075772-66083272 GCF_006345805.1 Octopus sinensis | reverse complement strand
AAGGCTGGAGGGTATATCAGCCGAAACATTGTGTTAACAACAAACAAGATGAGGTCAAGTATCCGTCAAATGTAAATAATATAAATAATGTATATACACATATATATGGGTACTGGACATAACCAACAGTAAACAAATTGAAATACAAAAACAAATGAGTTAAATACGCAAATAGCGAGTTGTCGGCTGTCTATCTACTCCCCATTTCGAGTAATCAACGACCATATGAGTTCTCAAATACAGTTGCTCCCATAAATACCAAAATAATATTTTGGATTTATGGAGGGTCAAAGTTAGGAGCAAAAACAGGACAGTGGAGACATACAGGGAAACCGAACGAAAACAAATATGGAGGGTCATTAGACCTGAGCGATGGGAAAATAGTGAATGCTGAGAGAAATATTTTCTTTGAAAAGAGAAAAGATAGAAGAGGGAGAGATAGGAGACGTCCAGTCCCTAGAACGTCCGTACAGGAAAGAAAGATGATCACATGGAAGAAAAGAAAGATGGACGATGGTCACGGGTGTGCAGCGAGGGAGAGAAAAAGAGAAAGAGAGGGAGAGAGACAGATAGAAAACGGTGAAAGGGAGTAAAAAGCAAATTAGAGAGGATAGGGAAGAAAACAATCTTAACCTCTTTGATGCGACTATATATATACTAGCATTAAAGACCCGTCGTTGCCGGGCCATAGTGCTAGTGCATGTATATATGTGTATATATATGTGAACATATTACATGTACATCTATATATATATACATCTACACATAAAATGCAAAATACAAAGTTATATCTTGATATCGCTAGTGATAACAATACTCAAAATATATAACAGACTGGAATTGTTAGCTCTTCTTTTTTCTCTACATTGTATACTTTATAGACAATAGTCTTTTCTTTAATTCAATTTTTTATTATCCATCTGGACTATTCCATTTCTGCACGCTAATTATATTTTTAATTTATTACCATTCTTGTGAAATCCCTTATTCAAGTTCAAATCATTGATGCAATTTTATACTAATTGCTATTTTTACTTTTGTATGTTACGATTATATTATAATTTGGTTTGATTTTAATTATTACTTACTACATATAATTCAATTGTTATTATTATTTTTATTGTTAAAGTGAAAGCATCTGACATAAAATAGAGAAATATTTTTGTTTCACTTTTAACACGTAATACTGAAATAGTGGAGAAGATATGATATTGCTATGGGCTCGCTCTAGGCAAGAAGTTGAACATTTTTCTTTTGCCCATGAAACTACACGGACCCTAAGTAAGGCATGTGTAAAATTTGAATGAAATTGGTTGTGTAGTTCTCAAATTTTAGGGAATCGTAGTGGAGAAGATATGATGTTGCTGTGGGCTCGCCCTAGGCAAAAAGTTTTAGGGAAACATACATACATACAGACAGACAGACACACATTCTCAGTTTTATATATATAAAGATATATATATATATATATATATATATATAATATATATATATATATATATATATATATATATATATATTATGAGTAAATTTTTTATACAGTTAGCATTCATTATTCAACAGTATCATTTTAAATAGCCTTATCTATCTACGTTTATGTGTAATGAAAAAATTAAGCCCTTCTCATTCACATTACTGTCGCCCTTTTAATGCAAACCGAAGGAAAGAAATATATTATTTGTTTAAATGCTGTTATATAACTAAATATTGTTACATGCAAAATGAAAATGAACCAAAGCAAACCCATATACTCTCTTTACTCTTTTTACTCTTTTACTTGTTTCAGTCATTTGACTGCGGCCATGCTGGAGCACCGCCTTTAGTCGAGCAAATCGACCCTAGGACTTATTTCTTGTGATCCTAGTACTTATTCTATCGGTCTTTTTGCCGAACCTCTAAGTTACGGGAACGTAAACACACCAGCATCAGTTGTCAAGTGATCCTAGGGGGGACACATACAGACTCATAAACATATACACACATACATACACACATATATATATATATACGACGGGCTTCTTTCAGTTTCCGTCTATCAAATCTACTCACAAGGCTTTGGTCGGTCCGAGGCTATTGTAGAAGACACTCGCCCAAGGTACCACGCAGTGGAACTGAACCCGGAACTATGTGGTTTGTAAACAAGCTACTTACCACACAGTCACTCCTACACCTATATACATTTTTTATACAGTTAGCATTCATTACTCAACAGTATCACTGCAAATAGCCTTATTCTATCTACGTTTATGTGTAGTGAAAAATTAAGCCCTTTTCATTCACAATATTGTCGCCCTTTTAATGCAAACCGATCGAAATAAATATATTGGTTGTTTAAATTCTGTTATATAACCAAATATTGTTACAAACAAAATGAAAATGTACCAAAGCAAACTCATATGTTAATGTTTAATAGCAATGTAATCTTAGTATTACTTAATTTGAAAAGAAAAATAATACGTAAAAATATATTTATCGTTGTAAAGCAATGGAATATAAATTGTTAGTAGAATGCTAGTAAAGCGTGCAATAGTTGAAAATGTAAAATTTACAGCAGACAGCTATAAGATGAAATACTACTAAGTATTTGTTAACAAAACGTGTATTTAATATTAAAAGCCAACGATGTATAAATGAAGAATATTAACTAGGAAAAAGATAATGAATTCTTTAGCTGGAATATTAAGAGCGTACTCTAATACCGAAAATGTTTTAATACAAAGCGTTGTCAGCAAATGAAACAGGCTTAAAACAAACTGTTATTAGTAATAAAGAATCAGGGAGAAAACATACATTATTAATGATAATAAACGTGTAAGAAAAAGCAGTGGAAATTTTAGAATGTCTTACATCACACATAAATAGCAAATGGAATGCTAAGGATATTCGAACATGCAATTCGAATGAGTAAAAATTCGAATGAGAGGTTATTGCGCATGTGTTAATGGAAGCCCAGCTCTTTAATATATCATTCTGCAAGACATGTAGAATATATTGTATGATACAAGCGAAAACGATGAGGATTGAGTAAAGTCATAAATGACAGAGAAACAGTTTGATGGAATTCTATTTAACAATAGGAAATTTCAAATATCATGACAAATTGTTTCATGTGGATAATTTATAGTACTAGACTATCCGTAACCCGTTGGATTACCGGAAAAGTCTGAGTTTCCCAGTATTTGTTTTCCTTTCCAGGTTACTCCGCATGCTTTCAACGAATGTGACATCGAAATCACGCGTAAACGGCTCCTTTTCCTAGAAACGGAAAAATTTGGCTGCTATTTCTTGCACGCCCTGCTACCACATAACAGGTATTTCGGGTCCTTTATCGCAGATAGCTGTTACGTGGTAGCAGGGTGTGCTAGAAATAGCAGCCAAATCTTTGGAGGTGAGATATGTTGAATGTACTCGAAATAAAGCTATGGGAAAAATTATTTCACACCGAAGTTACGAATGGGTCTTTTACGAAATATTTACCGTATTTTTAAAGTCATTTTCACTTTAAAATATGTTTTAGATAAGCCAAAAAAGGTTTTGTAATGGTATTCACTTGAAAATAATTTTATAAAACCTTAAAATATTGTCTCATTAAAGAAAGCTTAAATAAAGATACTTACTGTACAAACATCTTACATTTTTGTGTCTGTGATTGTGCCTTGCGCCGTCGCTTGACATCCGATGCTGATGCGTTTGTGTCTCCGGAACTTAGCAGTTCAGCAAAAGAAACCGATAGAATAAGTACTAAACATACAAAATTAAGTTCCGGGGTTGATTTGTTCGACTAAAGGCGGTGCTCCAGTCAGATGACTGAATCAAGTAAAAGAATAAAAGAAAAAAGAAAGTATGAAGAGAGGAAAATCATATATTTGTAGAGACAGAGATAACAAAATATAGAGTTTGATATCAACAACAAAAATATCAAATTTAAGATTAAAGGTTCAAGTATATAAGTAAACAGCGAACAGGTTGTAAGGTAAGATAAGATCAATATAATTTAGTATTGTAGATTGGGATAGATTAAAGGATATAAGGAAAACAATATTGATATGCATTCATTAAATATCGTTTAAAATACATAATTATAGTTATAATACAGGTAAATACGCCAGAAAATATTTTTATACCTAAATATTATATAAATATTGTTAGTATCTAAATAATATCAAAATATAAATCATCATTATATTGAAGGTGGTGGAATTGACTATATGAATATTTAAATACTATTACTAGCGGTATAAATAATTATTATTAGTAAGAAGTGAAGTAACAACAAAGATAAGGGCATAAGAATTAATCATATACATATAAATACATACATGCATATATATATACACATTAATATACATATATATATATAAATGTGTGTATATTTTTTCAATGTTTACAAATAACACAGAAAAAATAAATAAATAGTTACCAGGGTTGCAAAAATTCACACAAATACCAAGAATGTAACAGCCTACTATAAGGTAGAAATTCCAGGTTTTGGTGAAATATTTTTGTGTAACATAGATAAATAGATAAATGGAGTTAAACGCAGGTGTTATTTAAATCATTTTACTTTCGACGTATGCTTCGAAGAAAACATTGGTATTATTCCAGAAGGAATAAAATGATGTAAAACAATGCAATCTTCTCATCAGGGAAAGAAACGAACCAAACACATCAGTAAGACATTTTATCAGAATGTGATGACTGCGTATATGATAAAGGGAACGCTATCATGATTTGTTTTTCAAAAAAACATTAATAGATATAACGTCAAAGACATTTTAAAGAAAGAGAAAGAGTAGAAAGAAAGAAATTAGCAGAAAACTAATAGTGGAGAGATATGGAGCGATAGGTGAATAGGAATAAATCTTAAAGGCTTGGAAGTAGATATATTTAGTGGAAGTGAAATTTAAGAAGACAGTTAAAGGTAGAATTTTAGAGAATGGTGGAAACCACTAAAGGTATGATTTTGCAAATGTTTCCAACGATAAACGCGTTCTTTAACAGGATGAAATACGTTTCATCGTTACAAAGCGGACAGAAAGTTTTACCTTTATCATACGGAAATGATTTAGATAGAATATTTCATTCCAAATCAAATTGTTTATCATGATCCTTTAGATACCAAATTAATTTACTAAACCGAGTATTGTTACGTTTATTGATATGTCTAAATGTAGAGTAAAGATTAGAAATTCTTTTGGATAACTGAGATGAAGAACTACCTTTATAAAAAAAGGACGTCAGAACCGGAAGTAATTTTACGTTGATAAATAGAATTTCTAGTTTTAAAATTACTGCTAAGGAAATGAATGTGATTAAATTTCAAATTTAATTAAATTATATGTTTTTTGTGCAGCTGAAGATTGCTCTACATTTTAAATTGATGTAATGTTTGCATTGTTCAATTAAATGGAGTCGCATGAAGCGATCGTATTGCATTACCTCTGGATATCCTTGTTGCTTATTTTGATATATATATATATATATATATAAGAAAATAGTAAAGTGTGAAAAAACGACAGAAGGCTTAAATGTTAAAAAATATATATATATTTGTGTCAAAATGTCTGGAGAATATTGGAAAAATTTTTTTCCTTTCCTTAAAATGACATAATTTTAAAATTTTTAAAGAAATTACCGGTTTCGCGTGTAGCTTTTCAAATTTCTTGTGACGTTATGTTTATATTGCATGGAGTTATCGTTGTGTTTATTTTCAGGAGATTTCTAAATAAGGGGAGGTAGTGAGTGATTTCTTCCGGTGTAAGGGAGGTAATCGCTTAAATTTTTTTTTTCCTTTTCCCTTGTTAATTTCTCTGTGTCAGTATGTTCGGATGGTTGAGTCTGGGTTTGTACTTTTCAATGAAAAATGTTTCCTTGTTCAGTCTCATTTGTGTTGATGATCCGAAAGCACATTGGTAAAATGGGAAGATTAAAAATTGTGGCAGTAGTTGCTTTGCGCATTTCTCAATGTGCTCACTAAAAGGTATCATTCTATATTCTGGGAATGCAATCTGTTGTCGATGCAGTGTGCATCTACGCCTGAATGATAGTCCCGTGGAACCCACGTAGTCTTGGTGGCAGCCCGAGCATTTAATGACATAAATTATGTTTTCAGAGGCACAAGTAAAGTTAGATTTGATCTTGAATTTCTGTCCCTCTTAAAGAAGAATTCTGATCCTTCCAATAGGTTAGGACATGTTGCACAGTTCGATCTACCACATTTTTTTTACTTTTGCATCCGTAATTTTAGAAGACAATTTTGCCTTTGTGAGAATCTTTTTAAGTGATTTAGGCTGTTTGTAGCTTTTAATGATTTGGTGTATGTTTAGAATTTCCTTTAATGTTGGGTTTTTATGAAGTATTGGTAAATTCTGGGTGATGATGGTGAAGGCTTCTTTGTTTCTGGGGTTGTATGTAGATATGTAAGGTAGTATTTTCGGGGAAGGTGTGTTGTTGTGTTGAACTTTTCTTAAAGTTTCTATGTTGATTTCTGTTGCACGTCTGATCCCATCCTCTATGAGTTGAGCTGGGTAATGTCTGTCAATTAGGGTGTTTTTGAGTTCTTGCAGTCTAAAGTTCCTGGTATTTTGTTCTGACACTATTGTGCATATCCTTCTTGCAAGGTTGAAGGGGATGTTTGTTTTAGTGTGTCTTGGGTGGCATGAATTAAAAAGAAGGTATTGTTTGGCGTCTGTGGCTTTGTAAAACATGTCTGTTTCTATTTTAAGGTTAAATTTTTAATTAGTATATCCAAGAACGGGAGCTCCTTTTGGTTGTATTCCATTGTGAACTGTATATTTGGGTTTATGCTGTTCAATAGGTTTTTAAATTTTAGGAGTTTATCTATGTTTTCATTCCAGAGAATGAAACAATCGTCTAGGAATCGTTTCCAATTCTCTTTTATGTATTGAGAGAGGGAGTTTCCAAAGATTGATAGAGATTCCTGGTAAATGATTATTTCCATGTATCCCATTGTTAAGTTCGCAATGACTGGTGCTGCCCTTGTACCCATAGCAATTCCGGATTTTTGACGGTAAAATGTATTGTCAAACATGAAGTGGTTATTGTGTAGGATGAATTCAATTGATTTAGTAATGAATTCCTTACTGATCCTTTTTGGTATTTCTTCCGGAAATTGGTCTAACCAGAACTGTATTGCCTCCAGTCCATAATTATGAGGTATACTGGTATACAAGTTGACTACATCAAATGAAACCAGGATTGTTTCTTCCTTGGTTTTTTTTGGAAGGTGGTTTAACATATCTAAGTCATCTCTGATATGGCTATCGATATCTTTAAGGAAGGGTTTCAGGAGGATGTCCATAAGTAGACTTAGTCTGTGTGTTTCACAGGTTGGGCCAGCTACAATGGGTCGTAGTTTTAGGTCCCCCGGATTAGGTGTGTGTATGTCTTTGGTGATTTTTTAATGGTTTCATTTATAATTTGACTTTTATGAATTTTTGGCAGACCATAGAAAAGGCTAGGTTTGCATTTTAAGTTTGT
>NC_043007.1:66048272-66068272 GCF_006345805.1 Octopus sinensis | reverse complement strand
TATAGCCTCCCAGATGATCATACATCCTCCTCCATGTTTAACAGTTGGAAGAAGGCAGTCTGGGTCAAATGCTTCCTTTGGCTGTCTCCACATGTACACTGGGTCGGAGGTCGGAAATAAGGTAAAGGATGACTCGTCTGAGAAAATAACATCCTTCCACTGTTCTAGGGACCGATTCTGTAGGTTTTTACTCCACTCTAAACGCTTTGCAACGTTTGTTTTTGAAAGAAGAGGTTTTCTGATTGCAGCCCTCCCGTTAAATCCGGCTTTGTGCAGCTCCCGGCGAACAGTTTTTGTGGAAACTGGGTTCTCGAGGTGGTCATTAAGCTCTGCAGTAATTTTGGGAGCTGTACTTTTGTGATCCTTTCTAACAATTCGCATAAGAGTCTGACGGTCCCTATCTGAAAGTTTTGGTTTTCTTCCAGAGTTTTATTTCGACGAAGAGGTTTTTCCCCTCTTTTTCAAAGGCGGTCATTACTTTGGAGACAGTATTTCTTGATACACCAAACATTTCAGCTGTTCTCGTAATGCTAGCACCTGCCATACGAGCACCAACAATTTGACCTCTTTGAAAGTCCGATAGATATGTTATTTTAATGAATTTTAATTACCCTTTTCTGATGATATCTGAAAAGAAACAGCAATTTTAGCAAAACATATTAAGCAACACTAATAATAAATTTTAAAAAACCCAGAAAAATAAACAATCTTTTGACTGTTTTATGGATATATCAAAATTATGATGCTATGATGCCAGGTGTTTCCATTATTTTGTCCAACCCCTGTATATATTCTTTTAATTGTTTCAGTCATTCAACTGCAGCCATGCTGGAGCATCACCTATATTTCTTTCTTAGTGGAAAAAATCGACTCCAGGTCTCATTCTTTGTAAGCCTAGTACTCATTCTATCGGTCTCTTTTGCCGAACTGCCAGATTACGGGGACATAAACACACCAACATCGGTTGTCAAGCGATGGTGGGTGGAGGGGCCAAATACAGACTCACAAACACACACACGTACGTACACACACACACACACAGACACACACATAATACATATA
The DNA here is from genome assembly GCF_006345805.1 of Octopus sinensis. Taxonomy (NCBI): domain Eukaryota; kingdom Metazoa; phylum Mollusca; class Cephalopoda; order Octopoda; family Octopodidae; genus Octopus; species Octopus sinensis. Next base: position 66,067,210 of record NC_043007.1, on the reverse strand, counting down.
CGACATGCATCTTTCGCTTTCTGTCTACCAAAATCCACACAAGGTTTTGATCGGCCCGAGGCTGAACATTCATACGTCATCTTCGACGGAGGGTCCATCATATACATATACATTAGAGTGCCCCTCTCTTAGAAGGATGCCGTATTAAAAGCTTGGAGTACCTCAGTTTCGGTGATTTATGTTAATTAATGTACAGTGGGCCTCTTGAGTGGGGTTCAGAGTAGGACAACAGTGACACAGAATTGGTTCCACCCTTCTCAAAATCCGGAGACTTCCCAATCATGATACCTCATACATGTATATATTTAAAATATTATAAGAATTAACAGTTTATCAGTCCGATATATAATGCATTTAACATGAATATTTTACAAACGAAAACGTTTGAAAATATGAAACAATTCGAGCAGAATCATGAACACTCCGCGCAAAATGCTTAGTTGCATTTAGTCCGATTTTACGGTGGGTGTTCAAATTTTGCCAATGTCGACTTTGCCTGTCATCTTTTCGGGGTTGATAAAATGAGTACCAGTTGAACACTGGAGGTCTGTGTAATCGACTTACCCCACTGGCCTTGAGCCAAAATTTGAAATCAATATTATTTGAAATAGTAATGGTAGTCTTCCTCGATCCGTGAAAGACGGCTCTGCAAATTCTTGTTGAAGATCCTGCAGATAATTTGCTTATAGTGATCGAATATTTGTGCAGCACATATGCTTACTACCGCCATGAAATCCACATTACCTGTACATGTGCACGACGTGCCATATCTTAGATGTCAAATTGATCGCATGGCAACGTAAGATGAAGTGTTTTGCTCAAGAACACATCGCACCTCCCAGTCCGGGGATCGTACCTACGGACTTGCCACCATGAGTGCAATACACTAACCATAAGGCCACGTTCCCTCAATAAAGTGCATACTGACTAAAGAATGCGACAGCGAGAGAGAGAGAGAGAGGGGGGGGGGGGTGTGGGTGTGTGTACGGAAAGGAGGGGAACTTAGAAAGAGAGGGAGAGACAGAAGGAAATTAAAGAAAGATTAAAAGGGAAATGGAAAGCAGGGTTTTAGATAAAGAGTGGCAATTCTTCTATAGCTCAGACTAACACTATTCATATACGGCCCTATTACGTCTTTCAGTCTCTCTACATCTCTTTTCCTGATTCGTCTCTATTTTACTCCGGTGAAACATTGGACCTGGGATTTTTTTTTGCTCTATTCGTGCATCATTGTGATTTATATCTGTGTCTTCCTGCGAAATTAGTAAAGATTCGTTGCTTCATGACAGACAAGCAACGACACGCACATGAAAATGCGTGCGTGCGTATGTATACACATATACACACAGACACTCACAGACACACGCATACATGCATGAAGAAAATATTTGATACACAAACACGTGTGTGTATCTGTGTGTGCGTGAGTATTTGATTGAATTTATGCATTTTTCTCTTTGCTTTTTTCCTACTTGATGAAAAAACAAATCATTATATTTCGTCTTTAATAAAGCCCTTCATATGCAGAATTTGTTGAAAGCACAAAAATAAATTAATGATGATGATGATGATGATAATGATGATGATGATGATGATGATGATGATGATGATGATGATAATAATAATAATAATATAATAATAATAATAATAATAATAATAATAATAATGAGGATGATTTCTTTGTTAAGGGTTTACATTAAGAAAAACGTTATGGACAGTACAGGACAAAACCAAGAATGTGTGTGAGTATGACTGCGAGTGTGTTGTGAGGGTTTAGACCAACAAAATTTTTAAAATCAACAATGTGTGATCCTCAATAGGGAGGAGACGTTCTAGGGCTGCTCATGGGAAAACCCCATAAACAACCTCGAGTACCCTGGGTTATGGAGCAGGTGCCATTTTCCTTTCCTTTTTTTTTCGACTACTGGCGAATGCACAGGGAAGGCCCATTCACCCGCACCATTTTCGCCACTTTCATCCACCTTTCAGCAAACTGACCAGAAGACAACACTTCCCTCTCTGCCCTTGTTTTCCTTTTCAAGTGAAATGTGAAGAAGTTGATCAAGGAGTAGCCGAAAGCACTGGAGATGTCGTACCCTCAGTGCATGTCGGCACGTCTTTAACCACGGCGTGCCCAGGCCACCACTCAACGGGTGCTGACAGCAGATAGACCGGCTGACCGTCGAATAATAATAATAATACTAATAATAATAATAATAATAATAAATAATAATAATAATAATAATAATGATAATAATAATGGTAATGATGATAATGTTGATGATGATTATGATGATGATACCAGCAGTAGTTGTAGCAGCGGTGGTGGTGGTGGTGGTGGTTGTCATAGTAGTAGTAATAGTAGTGGCAGGAGCTGCAGTAGTTTTGGAAATATTAGTGGTAGCAGCAGTAGCAGCAGCAGCAGCAGCAGCAGTAGCAGCAGCAGCAGTAGTAGTAGTAGTAGTAGTAGTAGTAGTAGTAGTAGTAGTAGTAGTTATTTGTTTCCTCTATTTGTAGACAATCGCTCTAAATTACTTCTTACAATTGTTATAAATCCCTCGGTAATGATCAAACCCGGTTTTTCTGATTATTCCAATCCACCCTAACCCCACCATACAAACAGATATTAGATTGCATGTCCTATTCAACGAGATTGAATTCAACCATAATCTTTCTAGAATCTAAATCCAACATATCTATAGTTTTGCTTTGTGCCACTTAAGGATTGCCGCATTGTATCGCATGACTGTGACAGCCCATCGGGTAATTAAATCAATAAGGAAGGCTATTGATTTTTGTTATTAACACTAGCTCTAATCTTTTTCACATGCACTTCCTCTGCTTTTATTTCCTTTCTATATCTTTTTTTCTTCTTGTAATATCCGATCTAATTTTATGACTCAAAGCGATTCATTTCCTTTGTCAGCAGACATTTTAGCCCTTTCTATTTTATTCTATTCAATATCCTATTAACTTGTTTGTGGTGATGAATCCCATAACCTATTTGGTAACTGAAGAGCCACTAAAGGTTTTGTTTTCAAATAATGTTCACGGAACTCGTCGCTCTCCAAGCTATAATCAGGAGGAAGTGTATCCAGAATGTATGAAACACTCTTTTATTTCAACGTGAAAACAACACTTAGAGCGACTGCCGGTTCCTAACATGCAATACCTTGTAGTAGTTGTCTAGTCCTTCGCAAACATCAATACTGATAAAATATACCTATGATTAAAGGCATTCTGTTTGTGACTCTCCAGTCCTTCCTCCGTGTACAGGCAAACTGGAATTCCATTATCCATACTGACATTCTAAAAAAAGATCCTGCGATGATTTGAATGAGATTAGGCAGTTGTTTCAAGCAGTTTAAGCAGCTATGCAGACGTTCCTTCATTGACATGCCAGCAGTAAAGAAAAGCTTAAATATTTAAGTGCTTTGGTCTTTAGAGAGGTATTTTTGACCGCATGTGGAATGCAATGCCAGTTACAGGAGAAAAACCGACGTCCTTTCCATAAAAAGTTCAATACACTAATGCTTGACTGTTAATTTTGTCATAATTGAGATGTCACCATTAATTAAGCTTATAAATATACCTACCGGTTGTTGTTTGTCTATATTTCACTGTTTTTCCTTTCTCAATGTTGTTGATGTTTTGATGTTTGTTTATGCTTCCACAAATATTCTTCATTTCAACGATCGCAATGAGTGACATTTTGGAATATGTGTTATAAATATAATTTTGCTGCGCGTATCTGCTGACAATATGCGATCAAATGGATAGATAGTTTCGGTTCTCATTCAGAATGATGTAGCGTCAATCCTTGAAGAGGGTGGCACAAGTTTTTTCTTTTAACATGACATTTCATTTTGCCCTGTTGCAGTTTAGTTGTAGACAAATGAGTACTATGTCAGCGCTGGTGCCGCTCTATCCCCCAATATGTCTCATGTTGAATATATTGCTGAGTCAAACGGTGGGAGAGTCAAGTGGGGTGCCTGTCTATTCGGGATTACATGGACATCAAAAACATCTAACGAAAGCAAGGGACATGTTACTAAGCCATAGTCGTTCGCAAATATCGTTAATAAAACATTGTAACAGCAGTCTGCTTATATTTCCTAAACTTTTAACCTTAAAGTAGTTTTAATAAATCCTTGCGAATTCACATAGATCTTTCACTTCGTCTCCAGAACGCCAAGAAACCCTAAACGTTGAATCATTAATTTAAGGAATACGTGTGTGTGTGTGTGTGTGTGTGTGTGTGGTGTGTGTGTGTGTGTGTGTGTGTGTGTGTGTGCGTGCGTGCGTGCGTGTATGCGTGTATATGTGTGTCAGTGTGTGCAGAAGTAGTGTCGCTTGTAGCTACAAATATCAATACTGGAATGACATTCTTTGTTAGACGTGTGTGTAACAGTTATGCGCGTGTGAGTCCATTGGTTTGCTGGCATTGATGTGCTATTTTCTGCGCGACCGCCTTTCTGCCACAACGTCTTACATCTCTTACATCTTTGAGTAAGCAGATCAGAACAACCCTCTACTTCACTTGGTCATTTACAAAACTCTTCCAGGATTTTGTATTCATAATGAACGCCTTCATTTCTCCTTTATAGGTAAGGAAATCGACGGACAAAAACAACAGTGCACCGTCCCTTTACAAATAAATAAAAACAAACATATATGCAAAAGCGTAAAGAACTTCCCCCCACCACTACCACCACCACCAACAACAATAACAACAACTACCATTATCATCCAGTGCGTGTTAAGGTATGGGCAATTGTCCGGGAGCCTCACGAATCTAAGGGACCGATTCTGAATTACGAGAGGGTGCTGAAATGTTACTAGCTTCAGGTAGAAGGAAATAGAAGACGATCAGTTAATTAAGATTTTATGCAACACATTTCTCTCGTATTGCAGCGGTCCATAAGTTTTTCTAATCCCTCTAAAAGAACTTGGAAGGTTGGGCTCCAAACCGGCCTTTCGTGACACCCTTAAAGCCCGGAACTTTTCAGCAAGCCTTGTTATGTATATTGTGACTCGCTGTCAATAAATAAATGCTATAGGGTCGAGTGCATTTATTTGTTCATGAGCCAATTTTGCTGCAGGAACGGCCCTGCAATAATTATTAAAGCCATCTCCACACCATTACCATCCTCTTCAACGACTTCAACAACAATGTGATCTTAAAAGGCAGTGGGTGGTAAGATATGTGAAAGATCTTAAAAAACGGTCTCTTGCATTCGAAGGTTTAAATCCTACTAACGTGTACGTAACGATTTATCCGTACTAAACAATTTGAATAAACCACAGGCCTCGCTAAAGTTCGAGAACACTGCCAGTATCCATACAAACATACATATATATATATATAAATTCAAATATGAAATAACACCCGGCACTTTGAGAGAGTAATGCTCCAGCACGTTATTAGGTAGCCTACCGACTAATACACAGAACATGATGTACGTTAGGTGCATTTAGTCGATAGTATACACACACACACACACCACACACACACACACACACACACACATACACATGACAGAAGTAAATAGGCACGCTCTAAAACATCCTTTTTTGTTTATTCTAACATGTAGAGGTTTATAATTTTATTAATTGACATTTCTATGTTTCAAGTTCTATATGTGACTGTTTAATCATGCCATATATAAAATAATCTTTGGAACTGTCTGAATTTCAAAGAGGCTATATTGTGGGTGATTCTGAAGATGGACATAGTCAGCGTAAAATCGCAGAAAACCTTTTGATCCCGCTTTCTACAGTTAATAGAGTGATTGTGCAATTCACCAGAGAGGAGGAGTCCACATCACCTCAACCAGTTCAAGCAGGGCCCTCTGACAGAACCCTAATCTTTGTTAAGAGAAGTTTGGAGGATAATGCTCGTTGCAAGGCCTGGGGCATAGCAGAACAAGTCCCAGAACAGCTGTCAGGTATCGTCACAAACTTGGTTATGATGGCAGAGCAGCAAGAAGGAATCCCTTCTCAACCAGCCAACACCAAGCGAGAAGGTTGAGCCAGTAAGATGGTGAAAAGGACACTAGCATTTTGGAACACTGTCATACTTTCTGACGAGTCCAGATCTGCTGTATTTCTTGACAGTTGTCGAGTGTGGGTCTGGAGACTCTATGGTCAACAATTTTATGTGAAAAGATTGCAGTCAATAATGAAACATGGCAGCTATTCTGTGATGGTTTGGGGAGCAATTTGGTGCAATGGTTGATCAGAGCTGGTGGAGTGTAATGGAAACATAAACTCAGATAAATATGTGTCTATATTGGAGAAAGAACTCCTTCCAATCTTCTCCATTTGTGAAATGATTAAAGAAGACTCTTGATTTATGGAAGATGAGGCTCCTTGACACACAACTAAAAAACGAAAGATATGTTGGAAGAGAACGGCATTAAAAAGCTTCCATGGCTAAGCCAGTCACCAGATATGAACCCTATTGAACACCTCTGGGACATAATGGACAGGACACTTCATAACAAGAACAAGAAAGAATCTTCAAAGCCGGACCTTTTGAGATTACTGCATGAAACTTGGCAAGAAATTCCGCAAGAGAATATCCGTCACCTGATCAGTAACATGCCTAATAGTGTTCTTGCATTGAATTAAATATCACATATTCACATCATAACAATTAACAACTAATCTGAATGTATAATTTCAGATTTAAATAAAAATTTTAATGATTATAAGGGTCTATTTACTTCTATTATGTCTCTGAATGTATGAATGTATGTATGTATGTATGTATGTATGTATGTATGTATGTATGTATGTATGTGTATAGAAACCCCACCCACCCACAGATATATATATATATATATATATATATATATGTATGTATAACTTCGATGTATACATCTTGGTTTCAAATCCGTCCGCTGTTAACTTCTTCCTTCCGGTGTCGGTGTAAGCGATAGACAACTCCCTTCAAAACTGTTGAGTTTGTAATTTAATAAAAAAAGTCATATTATATATATATATATATGCATACATACACACACACACACACACACACACACACACACACACACACACACACACACACACATATGAAAGCTGCTCGGGTGGCAGAATCATTAGAGCATCAGGTCAAACATCTTGCGGTACGTAGCTACGTACTTTTTGCTCTATGTCGAAATCCGACCGAAGTTAAGTTTGTCTCCCATCCTTCCCCCAACTTAGTAAAATAAACTACACATCAAAATCACTAAAATTTAATTCACAAAATTTCCCCGATATTGTGATCTTGTGCTAATTTTAAAAAATAATTATTCTTTCTACGATAGGCACAAGAAAGAATTTTGGGATGAAGTGGTTAGTCGATCACATCGGCCACACTGATAGTTATTTTAACGGCCCCTGAAGGGTTTAAAAGCAAAGTCGACTCGGTGAAATTTGAACTGAGAACGTGAAACCCAAAGAAATACCACTAAGCATTTTTGTCCGACGCGCTAAAAGTTACCGCCGGTTCGCCACCCTTTCGTGTTAGAAATAATTTTAGAAATAATTATATCGCAGGAAGCAGTGGATTGCCAGAATTCTTACGCTGTTGTGTCGGGACAAATGCCTCCATATGTTTAGTAATGGCCCTTTTCGCTTTGAGTTCAAATCCTACTGATTTCAACTTTATTCTTTTCCCTCAAAGGTCAGTATAACTACTTGGCATGATGTTGCAGGTTGAGTTGAGCCATATCCTGCCCATCCCTTCAAAATTTGTCGGTCATCACTTTTAAATTTATGATTTCATACCCATACGAGAATTCATTAGTCATTCATGCTATTGTTGATGTTGTTGTTGTTGACGTTATTGTTGACTGTGCCAAAATGAGAAATTTACTTGGGACATTGAGCGAATAAATGTCACTTTTGTAATACATCGCTCAAAGAATCATTAAGCAGAAATATAAATGGTTGATATGCAGAAACAATAGCTAATATTAAAGTTAATGTGTGAATGTGCATATATGTGTGTGTGTAGCTCCTACACGCATTTTTTTCTCTCCTTTTTTCTCTCCTTTTTTCTCTCCTTGTTTCTCTCCTTTTTTCTCTCCTTGTTTCTCTCCTTGTTTTTTTCTGTGTATCCTTCTATCAAAGAGCGTAGGCTCGAAACGTAAAAGACTTTTTCTATTCCTGAGCGCTATACTAATACATTTGTTTGTTTGTACTCCACCTGCCTTCGTCTTTGGTTTATTTTCGTAAACTTTCCCTTTATATATATATATATATATATATATATATATATATATATATATATATATATATATATATATATATATACATATACACATATAGTCACTCATATATACATACAGACCTATAAATGCATACATACACACACACACATTTATTTATACACACACATGCATGCCATGCCTACATACACAGATTCGAACAAAAATTTCTTCTCTAAATATACCTCTCCCACCACCACCACCACCACGCATAAACGCAGTAAAAGATCTGCCAAAGAGAAGTTTCAGCATTCATGCCTTTCCCCTATAATAGTTTCTCTATCCAGTCCTATAATCTATTTTAACCCTGAATTACTATTTTTCACTTAACTGTTCAGCACCTATAGAAATTTATTATTTTTTGTTATATTTTACATAAACATTTTCTTTTACGCTTATCTTTTTGTTTTTGTTAGATATTTTCCCTTCATGCTCGACTCATAAGAGTGATGTGTGTTGCTGTTGTTGTTCTATGGACTGTTGTTTTGTATTGTACTGTACTGTACTGAGCGGCGTTATGCTGTGGTGTGGATTGGAGTGGATAGGGGAAATTGGAATTGGCGGAGAGTGGGGCTGGAAAATGCAATGCCGTGCGGTGGAGTGCAATAAGAGACGGAAGAGAGATTGGATTGAGTGTTGTACGGTGGGGGGTGAGGGGGGGATGTGTGTGTGTGTGTGTGTGTGTGTGTGTGTGTGTGGTGTTGGAGTGTGGTGGGGGAGCCTGTGGGTGCAGGAAACCGTGAGGTAAGAAGGCGAGGTGGCATGGATGCAGATAGGCAAGGAGAGGTACAGGTCAAAACCGAACGCCGTCGCAACCACCGTCTTGTTTCTTCACGCATGCACCAACAACTTCTTCTTCTTCTTCTTCTTCTCCACCTCTTTCTCCCTCCGCCTCCTCCTCCTCCTCCTCCTCCTCCTCACTTATCACCCCCCCCCTCATTTTTTTCCATCTTCCATCTTGCAAGACAAACGTCCAAATTAAATAATGCGTTCCGAATATTTTTTTATTCTATTTTATTTAATGTTTATTATCGTGATTATTATTGTTATTACTGTTCTTGTAGTATTGTTGTTGTTGTTGTTACACTTATTATTATTATTATTATTATTATTATTATTGCTATCCTTATTATTATTGTTATTATTTAAATAATAAAAAAACAAACAAGAAAAAACTCTAGAAGCATGTCTTCGTTGCCCTTCTATTGTTTCGTGTTATTTCGGTGAGGCGGCCGGTTTCGAGCGGTCGGACAGACGCTCTCGGGGCGGTCGGGCGCTGTTTGGTCACACAGAACTGGACGTGCACGCCGGTGTGCGTGCGTATGTACGTGAGTGTGAGCTTGTGTATGTAAAAAAGAGACAGAGAGGGGGGGGGGGGAGAAAGGAAAACATAGGGAAAAGAGAGAGAGAGAGAGAGAGAGAGCATTAGTATGTGAACGTATGTATTTGTTTGTGTGGGTATGGAGTGGTTTGGTAAAAAAAAAATAGCGGGAAGGAGTTCTCGGCTGGTATTGCACCTATGAATACGGATGTATAATAGTGTGCGTGGGAGTGTGTGTGTGTGCGTGCACAAGAGAGTATATGTATGAACACACACACACACACACACACACACATATATATATATATATATATATATATATATATATATACATATATATATATATATATATATATATATATATATATATATATACATAGATACATATACATATATATATATATTATATATATATATATATATATATATATATATATATATTTATGTATATGCATCATACGTATATGTATGTGTACATATGTGTGTGTATGTGTGTTTTAGTGTGTGTCTTCATGTTTTCGATTGTTTTTTTTTTTCTGTTGTTTTGTTTTCATTTATTTCTTTTAATGCTCACCACCGCTACCACCGCCGTTACCTCCATTTCTATATTTCTCGCTAAAAGAAGCTATTGTGGATTAAGGAAAATATTAGAATGGTAATGTGAGGGTTATTATCGTTGTTGTCGTAGTTGTTGTTGTTATGCTTGTAGTAGGTGTTATTTTTATTATTACTGCTTGTGTTTTTATTTTTCGTTTTCTTTTTTTTTTTTGTGTGTTTCATTTTCATTCTCTTTTTTTTTTTGCTTTTGTCATTGCCTTTTTACTGGGTTTTATTCTTGTTTTTGCCATAAAGTGGTTAAGATGTGTTTGTGGAAGTAGTGAGGGTGACGATAGTAGGATGATTGCAAAAAAGAAAAACAAGACCAAAAAAAAAAAACAAAACGAAAAAAACAAAAGAAAAGCGAAACGAAACGGAGGAAATCTGTTTAGAGCGGATGCAGTAGAAGATAGCGTTAGAGGGATTAAAGACTGATTCTAATGAAAAGTGGTAAACGTTCAGCCTAACATGATGGATGGTGAGTAAGATGGACGGATGACTGCCTAACTGATTGGTTCAATTGACGTGGTTGGGAGAGAAACCTATGGTAGGAGAGCGGGATGGGCGGATGGATGCCATCGCTGCATGCTGCAAAGTTTCTCCTACTTATTTTAAGCGCTGTTTTATCCCGACGGGTCAGCTCTGTCCAAGCAGTCCTATTATATAAAAAGATATTCCAACCATGACCATTTAGTTTAATTTAATTTTTCCCTTTTTTTTTCATTTCTTTTTTTTTTTGCATACCTCAATTTACGTGTTTTCGAATTACGGATGTTTCGACTTTATGTCGGTGGTTTTTTATTTTCTTTAAAGAAATTCATGGAGAAAAATAAACCTCAATTGCAGTCGATTTATTTTATTTTATGTCCAATTCAGCAAACGTATTTAAAAGCACGAGAATTTAAGAAAAAAATCACCTAATATCCAGTACTGGAGTAGAAAATGAAATAAAATGCATGTGAAAATATGTACAAACCATTTATTAAAACAGATATAAGCTAATACAGTTTTCAAAATGTCTTTTTCTTGTTACGTCGTATTTCGAGCTTCTTGGAACCGGTTACAGACGTAAGTTGAGGTATACCTGTACAGTGTCTCTACGTATTAAGGCTACAAGCTGCAAGGCCGTTGCAGATGATGATGATATCCAGGTCATACCTGATAAAACCTCTCCAGGATTAAAGGCGTGATTTGAACTCAAAACATAATGATCCGAACTAAATATTGCAAAGAGGTATTTTTACAACGCTCCAACAATTCTTCTAACCTCTGCCAATATTTTTTATTTTTATTATTTTGTATAGTAAGGCGGTGACCTGGCAGAAAGATTAGCATGCTGGGCGAAATGCTTATCATTATTTCGTTTTCCGCTACGTTCTGAGTTCAAATTCCGCCGAAGTCGACTTTGCCTTTCGCCATTTCGGGGTCGATAAATTAAGTACCAGTTACGCACTGTGGTCGATATAATCGACTTAATCCGTTTGCCTGTCCTTGTTTGTCCTCTCTGTGTTTAGGTCAACTTTGCCTTTCATCCTTTCATGTCGATAAATTAAGTAACAGTTGCGACCGATAACGTTTATATTATTAGAGCTGCTTTTAATTCGAAATTTAATATATATATATGAGTGTGTGTGTGTATGGGGGGGTGTTTGTGGGTTTGGAGGCGCGTGGCTTAGTGGTTGAGGTGTCAGCATCATGATCGTAAGATTGTGGTTTCGATTCCTGGACCGGGCGACGCGTTGTGTTCTTGAGCAAAACACTTCCTTTAGCGTTGCTCCAGTTCACTCAGCTAGCAAAAATGAGTAACGCTGCGATGGTCTGGCGTCCCGTTCAGCTGGAGAACACATACGCCATTGAAACCGGGAAACCGGGCCCATGAGCCTGGACAGACTTTAAAAGGTCGCATTTATTTATTTTTACTTATATGTCAGTGTGAGTGTGTGTGCGTGTGCATGTGTGTGTATATACGTGCATGTGTTTTTGTGCTTTTCCCCCGCTATCACTTGAGAATCGGTGTTGGTTTGTTTACGTTCCCGGAACTTAGTTGTTTGGTAAGAGAGACCGACAATATAAGTACGAGGCACGATTTTTTTTTCGACTAAACCTTTCAAGTCGGTTCCCCCAGCACCGTCGCAGTCGAAAGACTGAAACGAGTAAAATATAATATCTATCTATCTATCTATCTATCTATCTATCTATCTATCTATCTATCTATCTATCTATCTATCTATCTATCTATCTATCTATCTATCTATCTATCTATCTATCTATCTACCTATCTATCAATCTATTTATCTATCTATTTATCTATCTATCTATCTATCTATCTATCTATCTATCTATCTATCTATCTATTTATTTATTTCTATTTCTATCTATCTATGTGTGTGTGTATATAGTCTTTGGAAAGGTGAAACTCGAAGCATATGAAGCTCTTAATAATAGGGCGTGAATATTGGGTTAAAAGTAAAATATAGTACCTTTTATGTCTATATAACATACTTTAATACTACTTTTTATATAGAGAGATAACATACTATAACACTTCTGCCAAATTAACCGAAGGCAATATGAGATTCTTGCACAAAGGTACCGGGCAATGGGATCGAGCCCGGAACCAAGCGGATGTGAAGCGAATTTCTTAATTACATACACAGTGATGCCATGCCGATATACACTTCTTTCATTCCTCCTAGGTATTCGGCGAATTCCTGGGTCAATAAATTCCCGCTGAGAAATGTGAACAATCATCGTTATTTTAATTATCATTATCATAACCATCATCGCCATCTTTGTCGTCGTCGTTTTGATTAGCCAAGGTGACTAATCAACTAACTAACTGTCCATCAGAACAAACAATTTGGTAATGAACAGCAGCGAAATGAATGAACTCTGTGGCTGTGTGATCCTGTGGTTGCGCTGGGGAAAGTCGGTTATGTGTTCGCTACCGGTAATAAATAAAAGAAAGCACATTTGTGGGTAGGGAGTACGTCATTGAGAGAATTGGGGTCTGGTGTTAGTAGTAGTAATAGTAGCAATGATGATTGGGTGTAGGAGAGCCGTGATGGTACAGGCATTTAGAGAATGTGCAAACCAACCGCATAACACCAACGCATCAGTGCCTCCTCATTTATTAGCACCATGGTTGCGAGCCATCGAGCAGGAAAGCCTCTAGAACTATTATTTCAGTTAAAAGAAGTAGCAGTCAAATTTCCATTGAGCCATCTTCAACGTTCTGAAAATGAGAAGCAGATATTTGAAATAGCAGTCCTAGATACACTATGTTTGAATAAAGGAATAACAGAGTCGACAGTCTCATTTCAAAGGTCTCTGCACATAACGACCTTTTAGAAATAACAACCAAATCTCATTCTGAACTATTCTTCGACCTGCAAGAAATAGTTGTTAAATTACCATTAAACGATCTTCAATGTTCTGAAAAGGAGAAACTCATATTTGAAATAGTAACCCTAAATTCACTATGTTTGAATAAAAGAATATAAGAGTGGATTGTCTCACTTTAAAGGTGTCTGTTCATAACGACCTATTAGAAATAGCAGTCAAATCTCATTCAGATCACTTCCAATTATCTTCAAATGAGTACACACTGAATACTGTGGTCATACATACGCCGTGTTTGAATAAAAGATAGGATGATCGCAATTGGAAGTCTTTACTTATAAGTATGCATGATCAGGGCTGTTCGAAGAAGAAAAAAAATCTCCTCAGCGATCACAACGATAATATTATCTTAAATTGTACTTTCAATTCTTTATAGTGTCATAGAGATGCCGCCGTGACATATAACATATCCTGGACACTTTTTAAAATCACAACAGGGACCGTTATCTCTCTTCCGGTCTGAAAAGAAAAGGAATTCTTTTCAGTTCAGTGTAGAGAGAATGAGTGAGAGAGAGGAGAAAGCGAGAGAATAGGAAGAAAAAGGGGAAGAGAGAAAAGCTGGAGAAAGAAGATAGGGTAGGAAAGAGAGAGAGAGAGAGAGAGAGAGAGAGGGGGGGAGAGATGGAGAGAGAGAGAGAGAGAGGGAAGAAACTATCAGGGTTTTTGATTGGTACGTTATTTATCGACCACTCCGAAAGAATGAAGTTGATTTCGAAGGGGTTTGAAAGTGAGCGAGAGTGAAGAGATAGAGAGGGGAGAGAGAGGGAGAGAGGAGGAGGAGAAGGAATAAATACCACAAGGCATTCTATCCTTACTTACAGCTCTAAAACTATTAGTACTGACACAGTCATACGAGGGAGTCTTTTCACTGCAGTCAGCCTCCTAAGAATAGTAGACAACGAGACAAATTATATAATGAAGTCATAAATATACTACGCTTGAATGAAAGACGAGACTGTCATGGGTAGAATCGCTTTGATCATAGGTCTTCTCAATCAATGTTGAGCTGAGGATGAGAATCCATATCGCTGTCAAAGTTATAATCATTTGATAATACAGTGGTATGGTATATAATAGAATAGTATGGTAGAAAGAAAGGATCGAAGCCAAAGCAAATTGGTTCTCGAAGATGAGGGCGTATGTATCCATCTGTCTTTGCAAGTGAAGGCATACAAGTCTGTGTATTATACATATACTCTGCAACACATCTATATTAAGTTCTAATACCACGTTATTAGTGTTATTAATATCGCTAAACCTAAACAATATACTCTGTGCTTGTGTGTGTGCATATATATGTATACATACATACATACATGCATACATACATACATACATACATACATACATACATACATACATACATACATACATACATACATACATATATTCGTCAGTCATTGGCAGACATAGATTATTAAGGCTTTCCACTCATTTTCATCTTCAGCCGCCAGAAGTATTTCACTGAGTGGCATCCCGCAGTCGGCACAGATCATACGGTGGTAAGTCGTTCTTGGTCGTTTTATATATAAATACATACATATATACATATACATACATATATACTACATACATACATACATACATATATATATATATATATATATATATATATATATATATATATATATATATATATATATAAATATATGTATGTATATATAAATTTATATAAATAAGGATAAGATCGTTAATTTAAATATCGATCTTATCAAGTGGCCAGCATGGGAATAAAAAACATTCAAAGGTAATAATTATTATTAAAATTATAATTTAGGGTATCTAAGAGATATCACCACGCTGGAAATAGCAGCCAAAACTTGACTCTAGAGCCACATTAAATGTTCATACACCACCAGGAGAGAAGACAAAAGAACAAAATAAACTAGCAAAAAATTACTGGTGGTATCACTTAGATACCCTAAATTATAATTTTATATATATACATATATACACACACACACACACATATATATATATATATATATTATATATATATATATATATATATATATATATACGGGTGTGCGTGATTGTGTATAGAAGAATATATTAATAAAAGGAATTCCAACCTTGTCTGATTTTCACGTTTTATTTACAATCTTATAATGATATAAGATAATATAATATAATAAAATAAAATAAAATAATAGAATGTTAAATGTTCATTCTGATTGAACTAGTACTTTCATGCATTAAATTCTGCAATCTTCAGGTTCATGTAGTAGTGGTGATAGTCATGCTTCACAATTTTTGACTGTAGCGAGATGATTGAATCTGTGCCTTAAATACAGCTGTGTAGGCTCCAGATTGCTAGGTTTTGCAAACTGTATTCTGATCAACCAGTGTGTAGTATCACTCAATTACTTAAGCTGATTGGTTGGTTGAGCTGATTGGTTTAGGCGTCACGCTTTGTTGGACATGTTAAGAGTCCTGTATCTTAACCCTGGCCGAGGCAGCAATTGTTGGGCTATTTTTAGAAATGTTGTAAATAGCCTTTGTCAGAAATTTTTATATTTTTATATTTCAATCGTCATCATCATCATTGTCAGCACCTTAATTATTGTTGCTAGTGGTGATGGTGGTGGCAATAGAACTTTTAACCCTAAATAAGATAATTTTTCTGCTATCTAAGTATTATTATTATTGCTTATTTAGCTTGGGTTCGAATTTATCAATAAAATTATTTTCTCTGATTTTCCTCTCGATTTCACTTGGGCTGTGTAATTTGTAGAATAGAAATATTATATATATTTTCCGACCACATGTTGCTAGGTGGTTACTCAAAGGTATCTGACGGACCTCTGGGTCTCTAATCTGTTGTCGGTGTACACGTGAGCGTTCTGATAGGGCATTTCCCGTCTGACCTACATATATTTCTTCACAATTTGGGCATTTGATGCAGTAAATTAAATTTCTGCTTTTGCAGTTCATTTAGTAGATATTTCCTGTTCCTGAATATATAAAGTGTCGTCTTCATGGTGAGATGTAGCATACTTACCTCAGGTCTAGGAGAGTATACTATTCCTATCAATGTTGTTGGCATTTTCTAGTTTGTTGTATATCAACTTAAGCTCGCCTTTCAAATGGTATAATGAATATTTCTCTTCCAAGTATCTTTGTTAGGTGAGTACAACCAGCCTTGGTCCACATAGGGCAGCAGTAAACTCGGAGTACTTGTTAAAGAGTTCTTCGCCTATTCTCACGATGTTAATTCTTTCAGTGTTGAGTATACACATAATGTACAAATTTTTTACTCTTTACTGTTTAGTAGGTGTTATTTTGTGAAACAATGCGGCATTCAAAGGCTATCTGTTCTGGTCTTAAAACTCTATCTCCATCCCTCCGTTTAGTATAGATCTTGTCAGTGTCACTGTTGATGTAGAAGTTTCCATTCATTGTTAGTATTTTCCTAGCCCTCACGTTCGAGTTGCGGATTTTTTCAAGTGTCCAGTCTATTATCCCAAATGTTGATGCTAGCACTGGCACTATAAGATCATTATAGTATATTGTTTTCTTGAATGTAAACGGCTCTGGCTTCCATAGCGTCCACAATCTGCTAAGTATTCTTTTGTGACACTAATTTTACTCACAATATCAACATATGCAATATTCTCGTCGATTCCAAAATATTTGTAACATAATGACAGAGGAAACAGACAGTCTACTGAAATCCTGGTCGACAACATTTCCTCGTTTGACTATGAAATATGAACAAATTCCATTCCTATGTGCCGTAAGAATATTGCGGCCAGTTCCAATTGCTTTTTGTAGTCATGAATATTACTCAAGAACAGCTAAAGACCATCACAAAAAACGGTGCGGGTGAAATTACTCTTTCTTTCATCTGCAGCTCCTGTCATGTCAGACCTCAGCCCCTAACAGGGCTGACATGGGTTTCACTGCTTGGAAAAATGCATTGTAGATAAACCGTCGTTCTAGAATATTCCTGTTTTAACTATAGTAATAGCTTCAAGTTTTAACGTTAGTAGTGAGGATCATGTTGCTGTCAGTCCCTTAACAGTACTGATTATAGAAGTTGTAACCTTAGCGAAGAGTAGTGACTCTATAATCTGTTAATGAGGAACAGTCAAACGCCTTCTTATAGTCGAACTATACAGTCAGCAGGTTTCCGCAGAGCTGATCGCTTCTGTAAGGACTGCTTTCTTGAAAAGGAGTTGTTTGACATTACTCAAATCTCCTTTATTGCCCCCTGCTTGCTCTTCAGTCACTACATTGTATATTTCACAGTAATCCTGCAAAAAAAATACATTCAAGTAACTTGTACATAATTTATATATTGCATTTAAGCACACTATGGGTCTGAAGTTTTTAGCCATGTGTGGCTTCAAGTATTGCACGTGAATCTGCAATCCAATCTGACATATCAATCTCAGTATTCGTTGTTCTTTTGAACAAGCTGACGTTTTGTAGAATGTAAGCCTTCTATATAATTACCGGCTATCAAATTCCTCCCAGGAGATTTCCCATTTAGCAGGTTTGTCACAGCATCTAGGACAGTTTCTCTACCGACATTATGTTTCGAGAGAGACGTTTGCACCATACTCAGTAGGTAGCTCATCTAACCCCATTGCATCTCTGTTGCGCTGTTTGTTTACATTCCAGACCTCTCCCCAAAACGAAACTTAGATCATCTTGGGTTGGGGATTTCACAGCCTTGATGATATTGCCTTTCACACTGTGATACACTACATGTGGGCTTACTGCAAACTTGCAATCGGTGGCTTTTCGTTCTCGAGAGTTTCTCGTAGTTTGTATTTAAAAGCACTTAATTTACCCGTAAGTGTTCCTTGTCAACAGTTCCCATAGACCTTAGATAATCTCTCATAAAGTTGCAGATGGTGGTTCGTGAATTTATTATTCACTTTGCACCTAATGATAGTGTTTTGCTGTCTAATATTTTTTCCCGAGTCTTTCGATATGTGTCTGAAGAGAACTAATCAATTTTGATTGATTCTTCTCACTATGCTTAAACTCCGATACTCCTATCTATTGGTAAATTGTAATAGTAGCACAAGAGAGCAAAACATTCAGTATCCAAGTGTTAGAATTTCTTGATTGCTGCTAATTATTCTTTAACTATTTGATCCATTGCGGATAAAATCGAGCGGTTTTCTATCGATTCGGGTGGAACTTGTTCTTTTATTTAATTGTTAATGCAGATGGTATATTTCTGTTTGAGTTTTATTAAGTATTCTTTGAATTGATTATATTCTTCACTTGTTTCTGTTCGATCATAATCAGTTACTGCTCGATCGAGTGATGGCAGCATATTTGCCTCAGTTATATTGTCGTCGCATCGATTGTAGCCCATAGTGTTTATGACCTCCTCAAGACAA
>NC_043007.1:66018272-66045772 GCF_006345805.1 Octopus sinensis | reverse complement strand
GTTTATGTGGTTGTACGTAGTATAAGTGTGTGTGTGTGTGTATGTAGCACACCACTCCTCTCCCATCTATCCAGCTTGCCAACATTAAACCGACCCTGCCAATACTTGCCAGAACCTTTCAGCCTCTACACCGTGTGATGCCATAAATAAATGAATGAATGAATACATGATACATCAATAAACACATTAATAAACAAGGAACAAAAAAATAAGAAAGGAAAACAAAAAAGAATGGCAACAACAAGAAAAAAAACAACAACTAATACATCAGCAAAAGAGAAAATCCTTTTGGGAGAAGAAAAAAAGTAAGAAAAAGACAAGTTCAACAGAAGTGCATCTTGAGTTAGATCCGAACACTACGAATTCTTTATATGAAGGTGCGTGACCTAGCTGTTAGAGGTGTTGGATTCCTGTTCGTAAAGTCGGGGTTTCAATTCCCAGAACTTGACATTTGATTTCATTTTGCTTCAGTTCACTCGATTAACAATGAGTATCAGCTGTAAACTGTGGTAGAAACCCGGGAGGGACTGAAATTGGATCTGAAAATTACGAGTTTTTTATATGAAGATGCGTGACCTAGCTGTTAAAGCTGTTGGACTCATGTCCTTATAGAAGCAGTTTCACTTCCAAGACCGTTCAGGTTTTGTCCTTGCACTTAAGCATTTCGTTTCACCTTGTTTCAGTCCATTCAACTGAAAATGAGTAGTAGCTTATAAACCGTGAAAGAAACCCAGGAATGGCTAAAGAACTGGTGATCCATCAAGTGTGAGACCCTTTTCAAGGAGAGGATTAGCGGCAGTCCAATGCTTTATGTTATAATTTTTAATAGAAATGATACCGTTATACCCTCGAGTCGCTCAATTGACCTCACATTAATGATATATTTATTTAAGAAGGATGGAGATTGAGATGTTCGAGACTTTCATAACAAAATATAAACTTAGAAGCGTCATTTAATTCCATCACATGAAAAATATTTTCCCGATTGAAATTGAAATCGGCAGAATACCGTCAGTGTAAGGAAACAATTATATAGCTATATGAAAATCATTCTTTCTGGAATACGCGTACATGTTTGCAAATAAAGATTGGTGTATGCATGATATAACAATAATAGTGGTTTCTAAGATGTCGTGCTGGCGGAATCATTAGTACGCCGGAAAAAATGCTTGGCGGCATTTTGTCCGTCTTTACGCTCTGAGTTGAAATCCCGCTGAAGTCGACTTTGCCTTTCATCTTTTCGGGGTTGATAAAATAAAGTACCTGTTGAGCGCTGAAATCGATATAACCAACTTACATCTCCACCAAAACTGCTGGCCTTGTACCAAAATTTAAAACCAATAATAATGGTTCCTTATTTAGGTAGGTACATTAAGCATTCTTCACTCGTTGTTTCTTTCTCTATAATTGATGCAAATCTTGATTCAATACAAAGTTTAGACAAATTTTTCTTGATACCTTCGCGACCTGCGATGGCTGACCCGTCTCCTGTTCAGCCATTGTAAATATAGCAGTAATTCCGCCTGCATCTGCGTCTGAGCGATAATCCCGTGGGGCCTATGTTATAACATCTTATAACATAAATTAGGTTTTCTGAGGCACAAGTAAAATCAGATTTGATTTTGAATTTTTGTCCCTCTTTAAAAAGGAATTCTGATCCTTCTAGAAGGTTTGGGCATGTTGCCCAATTTGATCGACCACTTTCTTTTTTCACTTTTACGTCTGTTATTTTAGAAAATAATTTTGCCTTTGTGAGGATCTTTTTTAGTGATTTCGGTTGTTTGTGGATTTTAATGTTCTTATGTCTGTGTAAAATTGCCTTTAATTTGGGGTCTTTATGTGGCATTGGTGGAATTTGGCTGATGATGGTGAGGACTTCCTTGTTTCTGGGGTTGTATGTGGATATGTACGGCAGTATTTTGGGGGAAGGTGTGTTACTGTGTTGAACTTTTAAGGTATTTTTGTCGATTTGTGTTGCACGTCTGATTCCATCCTCTATGAGTTGAACTGGATAGTGTCTGTCAATCAGGGTGTTTTTGAGTTCTTGCAGTCTAAAGTCTCTGGTATTTTTTTCTGACACTATGGCGCAAATCCTTTTTGCAAGATTGAAGGGGATGTTTGTTTTGGTGTGTCTTTGGTGGCATGAATTAAATAGTAGATACTGTTTGGTGTCTGTAGTTTTGTAAAATATATCAGTTTCTTTTTTAGGTTTATTTTTTTAACTAGTATATCCAAGAATGGCAGCTCCTTTTGGTTGTGAACTGTATGTTTGGGTTGACGATCTTCAATAGACTTTTGAATTCCATGAGTTTCTTTGTGTTTTCATTCCAGAGGATGAAACAGTCGTCCAGGAATCTTTTCGAATTCTCTTTTATGTATTGGGAAAGAGGGTTTCCATAATTAGATAAATATTCCTGTTATATTATTATTTCCAGATAGCCCATTGTTATGTTCACAATGACCAGGGCTGCCATAGTGCCCATGGCAATTCTGGATTCATGTCTATAAAAAGTGTTTTCGAATACGAAATGGTAGTTTCGTAGGATGAATTCAACTGATTCAATTATGAATTCTTTGCTGATCCTTTCCGGTATTTCTTCCTGATATTGGTCCAGCCAGAACTGAATTGAACAGCCATATAATAACCATATAATACAAGACTTATGTAGTTTTTTCATTCTAACAACATGAAGTACACGAAAACAAATGAGTTAAATACAAAAACAACGTGAGAAAGAAATGGAAAACACGACAAGTAACAGAAAGACCGACCCTTCATCAATTATTGGTTATCTATGTTCGAAATGAGTAGATAGACAGCAAACAGCTGATGAAGGGTCGTTCTTTGTGTTACTTGCGTTTTCCATTGCTTCTCTCGTTGTTTGCGTATTTAACTCATTTGTTTTCGTACTTCATGTTGTATACTGTTGGTGACGTCCTGTACCCATACACACACACACACACACACACACACACAACACACACACACACACACACACACATATATATATATATATATATATATGTTTTTGTGAATTCTCCCTATATATATAGGGAGGATTCACAAAAAACAAAAGACGAAGACAGGTGGTTTAGACAATAAACAGACGTGTTAGTATAACGGTCGGGGAGTGAAAAGTCTTTAATATTTCGAGCCTACGTTCTTCCACAGAAAGGAACACGAAAAGAAACAAGGGAGAAAATGAAGAATATGTAGTGGCTAGCGATCTATCATGGCGAATATATATATATATGTATATATATATATATATATATATATATATATATATATATATATATAATATATATATATATATATGTTTTTGTGAATTCTCCCTATATATATAGGGAGGATTCACAAAAACAAAAGACGAAGACAGGTGGTTTAGACAATAAACAGACGTGTTAGTATAACGGTCGGGGAGTGAAAAGTCTTTAATATTTCGAGCCTACGTTCTTCCACAGAAAGGAACACGAAAAGAAACAAGGGAGAAAATGAAGAATATGTAGTGGCTAGCGATCTATCATGGCGAATATATATATATGTATATATATATATTAGCAACAGAGACAACATTAATACTAAGAGGTAATATTTTTCCCCACTAGAGATAGTAGTGATTCATTTCCCCGCCGGCTATATAAAGAATAACAGTGACAGAACAGGTGTTTGTGTTGTGGTTAGCCACCTAGCTTGTTATCCAAAGATAACGATTTATTGGGTGGGGACAGGCTTGTATCAATGATAAAATGTTCTAGGGATAGAATTCATTAAAGTGGAATAGTTACCTTTGCTGGACGCCTTGTATGTATATATGTATGGAGGGTAAGATAAGTTTTCAGCGATAGTCATATCGACAGCCCCCATGCATACATACATGCAAGCACGCATGCATATACATATGTATGCATGTTCTCTTATCTTTCTAATCATTTAAAATCTACCCGCAAGGAAAGAGATGGCTTCTCATAAAAATACAAAGCTCCATCGTTGGAATGTAGACTAAAACAAATTCGCATTTTAAACTTAAGAGAAGTCTTGCATACTTTTACTGTTCTACTGACTGTATTTGTAATATGCAAATTAACTAGTTGATTTCTTTTACTGAGACCCCAGCTTATCCAGATTGTTACATAGGCATCTACTCCTAAAACCAAGTGCACCAGTTATCATTTGCATAAATATGAATTTAAAACCAAATTACAGCTGCTTGAGATTTCGAATTAGCTGTCCTAGTTATCATTTTTCTCTTTAAATTTCGAATAGATGTTCACATGAGAAGGGCAGCTGATTTCTATGGCTGGACACGTCTTCTTCTTTCTCACAAACAACAATCTTTTACCTATTATGGTACCATTTAATAGAAGTCTTGATTGGGATGTAACTCCAATATTCCTTGTGTAGATGTTTATGTATATATTCAATAACAGGGGAGGGGATCCTCTATATATGAAAAAAGGGTAAAGACCTCATTCGGTCATGAATGACCATAGGATTTCACCTATAAAGTTCCCTTCTGAAATACAAGTCGAGGCAAGGTTATTTATGGAACACCAGCAGTTACCCATGCATACCAGTCTCCCCTCTCTACGCCACAGAAGTTATCCAAGGGTAAGGCAAAGGCCGATACAGCTTGGCACCAGTGACGTCGCAGTTAATTTCTACAACTGAGTGAACTGGAAAAACGTGAAATAAAATGTCTTGCTCAAGAACACAACAAAACACATAGAGAATTGAACTCAAAATCTCATGATTGTGAGCCCGACGCTCTAACGACTGAGCCACGCATCGTCACTCCATATACGTATGTAAGTATAATAATTTACAATGAATTTATTATTACCCGAGTGAATAAGGTAAAAAAAAGTTTTATTGTCACAGAGATTATGGTTGGTGAGATGGAGGGGGGGGGGGTTAATGTGACATCCTATGACATCGAGTTTCAGAGAATGATTAGATGCAAATATATTATTGACAATACTAGATTTAATAATAATGATGCAGTCGATTTAATAATCATACAGTTGATCTGTTGTTGTGATTGATTACATTGTAGCAGAACCGATAGCTACCCCCACAAAAACTTTCACCACCAGCATCACCACCATCACCACCACCACCACCACCGGCGTACTAACGTTTCTGCCAGCTCGCCGCCTTAATAATAAATATAATAATAATAATGATGATAATAATAATAATAATAATAATAATAATAATAATAATAATAATAATAATAATAATAATGATAATGATAATAATAATAATAATAATAATAATAATAATAATAATAATAATAATAATAATAATAATAATAATAATAATAATAAATAATAATAAAATTCTAACCGGGCCCCACCTGCAAGGTCATGCGCTGTTTATCTTGATATGAGATCACCATGTCGCGCACATATGGTTGTGATGCATGTGCCTGGTGTACCCTTATCAGACGGGTAGTCATGATGGGTATAATGGGCTTCGTATATTTTTACCCCAGTGTCACTTTGATGGCATGCACTGCTCTCTCACTCAATAATAATAATAATGATGATGATGATGATGATGATGATGATGATGATGGTGGTGGTGGTGGTGATGATGATGATGACGATGATGATAAGAATTACACGTTGGATAATATGATCTCGGGTTTTCCTGCACACATGTATGTAGAAAAAAAAATTATATTCCGGATGCTCAGAGCTGGAATGTCTTTGATCGTAGGTCTACTTGCTCGGAACTGACCTAACCTGGGGCTAAACAACAACAACAACAACACCATGCCACTCTCACCACCACAGCAACACTAGCACTATTGCTGCAGCTGTCTCTACTCCTGCCAGACTGCAACAGCTAATTAGAGGACGATACAACACTTCAAATGATTTTAATGTTCCAGCAACGGCGGCTGCAATTTGTAACAATGACATCAACAGCAAGCAATCACTAAGTTCCTTTTTCTCTTCATCACCTCTGTCCCCCACCCCCTCTCTCTCTCGCTCATTCGCGCCTTGTTTCTCTCTTTTCTTTTCTCTCCCTAATTCTCTCCCTCCCCTTCTATTTGTTTCTTTCTCATTCATTAGCCCTATCGCTCTATATGTATGAACATTATTTTCCACTAATTAGAGCCGCATTACATTAACACAACCACCAATCTATTTCGCTTATCATTCTCGCCCTTACCTATTCTCCCAGCTCTCCCAATTCTTACCTACCCCACTTTCTCTCTCTCTCTCTCTTTCATCTCATTATCTTCCCATCACTTTCTTTCTTATTTCCCTCCCATCCATTTTTCTATCATCTCTTTTTTCCTCATCCCCCGTGCCCCTTTCCTTCCACTCTCTCTTTTTTCTTTCTCTCTTACACACACGCAAGTACTTTCATACAAATATTGACCCTATCACGCCGTATAGATAGATAGATGACCCCTATTTTCTACTAATTAAGACTGTCTAAATATTAACCCCTTCAATCTATATTACCCACTTCCTCTCCCCCCACTCTCTCTGTTCCCTTTCATCCACATTTTGACCCTACCTTCATTTCTATTACCTTTCTCTCTCTCTCTCTCTCTCTCTCTCTCTCTCTTTCACTATATATATATATATATATATATATATATATATATGCGTATGTTTGTATTTATGTGTATGTATGTATAACCTGAGTGAGCGCATGTGCGTGTATATATATATATGTCTCTGTGTATATGTATGTATGTATGTCCGTACGTATATATATGTATATATATATATATATATAGCCAAACGTGTGTGTGTTTGTGTGTGTATGTGTGTGTGTGTTTGTGTGTGTGTGCGTGAGTTTAATACAATAAACAAGCGAAATAGAACTCAATTCATGAGTATATATATTTCTTTCTTAATCAACAGAAAGTTATGAGAGTGGCTCATGAGCTGTGAGTTTCGTGCATGGCTCATACATGCGCTCACGCACATATATACACATGCGTATGCAATACACTCACAAACACATGTATGCACGGACTCTATTTGCAATAATTAATGCTCCCTAAAAATTAATTAATTCAACAACTAATTAATCTATCACAATCTTAATTCTCTCCTTTCCTCGGCGTGAATCCACCTCTCTCTTTCACTTCTTTCACCATTCATCCTTCCCTGGCCACTTCCCCTTTATCTTCCTTTCATTTTCGCCCTCATTGACCTTAAGCATTTTATCTATACACTGACCCTATTTTCCGCAAATTAAACCATCCTAAATGTTACACTCGAAAGCCACCAACCCATTACACCATCACTATTACTACAACTACTCCTACTGCACCATTTTTTCTCCCTCTCTCTCTCTCCCTCTTCCCTCTCTGTCTCTCTCTTTAATTTTCTATCACACTCACTGACCTTACTACTCTCCAGACACAGAGAGACATTAATTAAGACCCATTAAATTTAACCCAACCACCAATCTATCATATATTGCCTCACTTTCTCACTCTAATCTCTCCTACCCTTACCTCACTCCCTTTATTTCTCTCTCTCTCACACACGCACATACTCTCCCTCATTTTTCGTCCTCAGCCTCCATCCCATCTCTTTCCCTGTATCTCTAACACATCCCATTCCTTTCCCCATAGTTTCATTTCTTTTCTGTTGATGTCCTAAATACTGATTTCTTTTGACTAGACACATGGCTAATTTCTGCCAGAGCGAAGGGGTTGGGTCTATTCTATATATATAGTCGATTGAACCAATTCAAGTTTATTGCTATTGCACACATATTTCATTGTCCCGGGTGAGATAAAAATCAAAGTGAACTTCTGTGATGTTTGAACACGGAACGTGGAAAACGGTAAAAGAGAATTTATTCCTCTGCCATTTTTACAGTGCGAAACAACGAAGAGGATTCTATGGGGTCGTCTGACCTGACCCACCGGAAAAAATATAATAAACACCTAAATCTTCATCAAATCCTGTCCTACAGAGTAACATAAAACAATCCATGTACAATAAAGAAACTTACACACGAATGAAGATTTAAAAAATGACAGGATGGTCATGCTGGAATGCCTTTGATCATAGCTTTGACAGATTAGTGCTGCCCTTGGGCTAAACAAATACAGCATCTTATATATTCGTCACCATTTCTAATTTACTCATTAAATTTCGAATTTACGTAATCCCTTGAATAGGATTACGTAAGATAATTTAGGAAGATAATTTCAGGAATAAAGGATTTCTCTGAAACTGAAATGTCAACAAAGAAAAGACAGTCATGATTGCCTGGGGTACAGTGTCGTAGGTATTTGTTTCTGCCTCTATAAGCTTCATTAGCACAGCAATTGTCCTACTTTGTTCCGGCAGATGAGATACTTAATCATATGCAAAAAAAAAAAAAGAACAGAGGAGAAAGTATTTATGACCAAAGTAATTTGCATAATTTAAACGAAAAGGAGCTAAGAGAAATAACTCAGGATATTGAATATGATCGATAATGAAAACTAAAGGTATATCAAATATCATACAAGATTGCTGATTTCATGAAATGATCTCCGGAAGTGTAAACAAATGCCTTGTAACAATTGTGATCAACACTCAATGAGAAGTAGAGATGGTTTGTAGTGAAGAAAGTGAACCTAAGAAAAAGAGAGGAGGACATAAAAGGAATGGGAAAGGGTGAGGGGGAGATAAGGATGGAAAGAGAGGAAGAGAGAGAGAAATGAAAGAAAGTGAAGAGAAAGGCACCATTACTATGTCTGTAGAGAGAGGGAGAAGGGAGAGAGAGGGGAGAGAGAGAAAGGAGGAAAGATAGAGAAGTTGAAGCGTGAGAAGAGATGGAGTCGAGATGTACGGAAGGAAAGAAGTAAGAGAAAGAAAAAGGTGTGTGAGAAGGAAGAGAGAGAGAGAGAGGAGTAAATAGAGGGTGAGAGAGTGAGTGAGAGGGAACTGAAAAAGTTATAACTCTAGCTGTTAGAAATAGCAAACAAATCTCTCTAAAACCTTAACAAATTCTCTTAAATGGAACGAAAGATATATTTGTCGGTGTAGTCCTTGATACATAAAATGATAGGATGGTCATTACTGGAGTGCCTTCTATCTCATGTCTGCTCAAAAAGAGTTGTTCCGGTGGCAAACAACCACACCAACTTCCCCATACGGCCGCTCAACCCGCTACAATTAGCATCTATAACACCCTCGTATCATGTCACGCTATCTTATAATAATGAAAGGCACAATTGTCTTCAGGTGTACAAAAAGAGACAGAATTACAAGAGGAAAACTTTGTTTAATGGGAATTTTTAAGGCAAAGTCGCAGCATCAAGAACAAAAAAGAGAGGTAATATTTATCTCCACTTAAGGTAGTGAGCTGGCAGAAACGTTAGCACGCCGGGCAAAATGTTTAACGGTATTTCGTCTGCCGTTACGTTCTGAGTTCAAATTCCGCCGAGGTCGACTTTGCCTTTCATCCTTTCGGGGTCGATTAAATAAGTACCAGTTACGCACTGGGGTCGATATAATCGACTTAACCCCTTTGTCTGTCCTTGTTTGTCCCCTCTATATTTAGCCCCTTGTGGGTAATAAAGGAATATAAGGCAGCGAGCTGGCAGAAACGTTAGCACGTCGGGCGAAATGCTTAGCGGTATTTCGTCTGCCGCTATGTTCTGAGTTCAAATTCCACCGTGGTTGACTTTGCCTTTCATCCTTTCGGGGTCAATAACTTAAGTCCCAGTTGCGAATTGAGGTCAATCTAATCAACTGGCCTCTTCCCCCAAATTTCGGACCTTGTGCCTAAAGTAGAAAAGAATATTTATCCCCATTTAAATGTGAATGTTCTATCTGAACAAACTATACTACGGTAGTTACCACAAGAAAAAAACTTTTTTATATCGACTTACTGGCGCAAAATAAAGCGAAAGACTCCTTTCGGTCTTGAATGACCATGGCGTTGCACCTAGAAAGTTCCCTTCCAAGGCACAAATCCGGGCAAGGTTTTTTATGGAAGACCAGTAGTCGCTTATGCATCCAGCCTACCCTCTCCATACCACTGATGTTATCCAAGGGAGAGGCAAAGGTCGATACATCTTGGCACCAGTGACATCACAACTCATTTCTACAATTGTGTGAACTGGAGCAACGTAAAATAAAGTGTCTTGCTCGAGAAAACAACACACAGCCCGGTCCGGTAATCGAACACACTACCTCATGATTGTGAGCCCAACGCTCTAACAACTGAGCCGTAAAATACAGTCTTGTGTGTGCATCAAAAAGCCAACATGGGGTTTCTCTCATAGTAGCTACCGCAGTATAGTTTGTTCTAAAAGAACATTCACTTTAAAGTGAGGATAAATATTAAATTTCAGTGTTAATACTGCCTCTGTCGCCAATTCATATCTTTTAACTAGAACAACTTTCAATCCCCTATTCCAAATTTCATAAAATATGACACTGCATTTCATCGCCATGGAATCATATTAAAGAAGAACACTCAGGGAGCGGAAACCTTCGCCAAGGCAACATCAACTTCCTCTCAACTTCATCCAAAGATGATTTTTAAAGAGAGAATATTTGAAATAAACTTGACTGCTCTCACAAACGAGAATACTAAAAATGAACCCGACCGCTCTCAAAACTTAAGTAGAAAACAAAACAAAAAAAAACAGGAAAGATAATCCAGAATCCTTTCCTGTACCGGATCGATCCCAAAATCTAATCAGTTCGTGCCAGTCACGAGGCCAAATATCCCTGAAAGTTTCATCCGAATCCATCTAGCAGTTCTTGAGATATCTTGTCTACGGACAAACAAACACAACTGAAAATAATACCTCCGCCTTAGCGAAGAGGGAGGTAAAAAGTTTGTTTGTTCCTTCTCGTGCCATGCATGGCTCATAAAGACCTGATTCCCGGTTTCCTTGGCGTATAGGTTCCCCACCTAGACGAGACGACAGTCCGTCGCAGGTGAGCTGCAAGATGCAGGAGGAAAGAGTGAGAGAAAGTCGTGGCGATAGAGTCAGCAGAAGTTCGCCATTACCTTCTGCCGGAGCCGCGTGGAGCTTAGGTATTTCGCTCATAAACACACACATCGCCCGGTCTGAGATCCGAACCCGCGAGACCGCTACACTGACCACTTGGCCATGTACTTCAACGAGTTAATAAGTACCAGCGGTTTAATGAGACCTGATTCCATTAATTCTATATTTTTCACGACATATTTTGGGAGTATTTTACCGATTTAGGTAATTACAATGCAAGGAAGACAAGGCGGTAAGCTGGCAGGATCGTTACAGCGCCTGACAAGAGGCTTAGCGGCCTTTTTTCCGAGTCTTTACGTTCCGAGTGCAAACGCTGTCAAGATCAACTTTGTTCCTTCTCGAGCCATGCCTGGCTCATAAGGGCCGGTTTCCTTGGTGTATAGGTTCCCCACCTGGACGGGACGCCGGTCCGTCGCAGGTGAGCTGCAAGATGCAGGAGGAAAGAGTGAGAGAAAGTTGTGGCGAAAGAGTCAGCAGAAGTTCGCCATTACCGTCTGCCAGAGCTGCCTGGAGCTTAGGTGTTTCATAAACACACACATCGCCCGGTCTGAGATTCGAACCCGCGATCCCTCGACCGCGAGTCCACTGCTCTAACCACTAGGCCATGTGCCTCCTAAGATCAACTTTGTCTTTCATCCATTTAGGATCGATAAAATAAGTAAAAGTTGAACAACGGGATCAATGCAGTCGGCTTCCCAACTCCCCTCAAAAAATTGCTGGCCTTGTGCTAAATTTACAAAGAAATAGGTAAGGTGGACGACGTGGAGGAGGATAAAGATGAGAGGGTTAGACAAGCAAATAGAATAACGGCAATTCAATGAGGTAGAAGGAGGAATAGGATGAGTAGAAATAGGAAGTTGAGTGGGGGACGGGACAAGGGAGATTACTACGGCACGATGCAGAATAGATCGGTGAATTATGTTAATGTTATGGGTCGTAATAAATGGCGATTAGGGTCTGTAGTTAGATTGGATGTGATATATTAATATATAAGGGGAATTAATCAGTGGAGATTAGGGCCTGTGGATTAAGCTGGAGTGACAAAAAGGGAAAGTTACAAAAAGAAAAAGGAAATGGAGGAAGGGAGGGGAAATAAGGAGAATAAAGTAGAGAGAAGGATTAAATGATAGTGATAATGATGATGATGATGAGGAGGAGGAGGAGGAGGAGGAGGATTACGATGACCATGACGATGATAACGATGACGATGATGATGATGATGACGATGATGATGACGATGATGATGACGATGATGATGACGATGATGATGATGACGAAGAAGAAGAAGAAGAAGAAGAAGAAGAAGAAGAAGAGAAGAAAGAAGAAGAAGAAGAAGAAGAAGAAGAAGAAGAAGAAGAAGAAGAAGAAGAAGAAGAAGAAGAAGAAGAAGAAGAAGAAACAAATGAGGTGACGACTTGGAAGATAAAGAGGTTGATAATGAGAATATTACTTTGGCTGTTCTCCACGGGAACAAAATGGAAGATTTGTTATTTTATTTATTATTATACTTTTTAGTTTTTGCCAAAAGCATTGACAAGGTGGCTTTAACCGGTAATAGAAACAACGTCGACTTCTTGGCTCGCGACATCCTTAAAATCATAATTCTGTAAAACTTGTAAGAGGTGTTTTTCTTTTTCAACTTACACTAGATTGATACGAATTAACTGCCACTTCCCTCTCAAATAACAATAAAAACAATCATCATCATCATCATCTTCGTCATTGTCGTTATTAGTATTATTACTACTACTACTACTACTAACTACTACTACTACTACTACTACTACTATTATTATTATTATTATTATTATTATTATTATTATTATTAATATTACTATTATTATTATTATTATTATGCCGAGATCGACTTTACCTTTCATCTTCTCAAGGTCGATAAATTAAGTACCAGTGAAACACTGGGGCGATGTAATCTACTAGTTCCTTCCCACCAAATTTCAGGCCTTGCGCCTATAGGAGAAAGGTTTATTATTATTATTATTATTATTATCATTATTATTATTATCATTATTATTATTATCATTATTATTCTATGTTTGACTTTTGCTTTATGTCTGTACAAGTTGGCTCCAAGTCTCACCCAGAGACCTCAAGAGACAACAGGTTGGAAGTTCACGTTGTCGTTATGCCTAGTGTGCCATATATTTGGGGGGTTTTTGGTGTTGTACTAGTGAATGTCTAATACATAGATTTTAAAAAAAAAGTTTGTTTTAAACCTTGGGATTACATAGAGAGTATTTTGCGTAGGATATGAGCAGTTCCCATGAGTACTATCTTTTGAATTTCTGCCATTTTGAAGTTTCCTGGTATCTGAGTTAGGTAGCAATCAGCCCCTTTCGCTATCATTCCCAGGGCACCTATGACAACAGGTATTGTTTTAGTCTTCAGCTTCCACATTTTGCTGATTTCTATTTCAAGATCTTTATATTTGCTCAGTTTCTGGTAGGTCTTGACAGATACGTTTATATCGATTGGGACAGTCATATCAATGAGGAGGCAATTTCTTTGTCTGAAGTCTTTCAATATGATGTCTGTCCTATTTGCATCTATCTTTCTGTCAGTTTGAATGGTGAAGTTCCAGAGGAGTGAGATGTGGTCATTTTCAAGCACTGGTGGTGGATTGTGTTCCCACCAGTTTTTTTCATGGGGCAAATTCAGGTTTTTGCAAATTACCCAGTGAATATATTGTGCAGCTCTATCATGCCTGTTGAGGTACTCTGTAGGCGCTAGAAGACTGCATTTGGAGACAACATGATCAATGGTTTCATTTTGTTGTCGGCATACACGACATGTTGGGCTACTGCCGTTCTTTAATATGTTGGCCTGGTAGTTCCTTGTTGGTAGGCATTGATCTTGAGCTGCTATGATAAACCCTTCTGTTTCAGATTTTAAGCCAGAGGCCATTAGCCATTGATGGGTCAGAGCTTTGTCAATATCTGCATTATTCGCTCTCTTTGGGTATTTGCCATAGAGAGGTTTTTCTTGCCATTTATTATTCAGAATATCTAAGGCCGCAGTTTTGGCACGGGTTTTCATGCGCTTAGCTTTTTCTGTGCTTGTTTCTTGTATGTCTATCTCTAATTCCGAAATTTGTTGTATTCGGAATTCACTTAGATATTCCTTTGCCTGTTTTGTTACTGAGTATGATGCTTTCTTGTTTTCATGTTTTGAGACAAGTTTTAACATCCAGTCCTCAGACTTTTTCAGGTAGGTGTCTAGGCCAATTGTAGCAATCTTCATTGTTATTGCCAGTTGCAAAAGACCACGGCCTCCCTCTTTTCTTGGCAGATAAAGTCGTTCTGTATCTGCCTTAGGGTGGTGCATTCTATGCATTGTCAACAGTTTTCTTATTTTTCTGTCGAGCTGACATATTTCAGTAATTGACCAGTTAACGATATTGAAACTGTAAGTCACGACTGGTATGGCTAATGCACTGATCGCTTCGATCCTGTTTCTTGCATTCAGCTCTGTCTTGAGTATTGCTCTCACTCTTCGATAACATTCACTCCTGATCCTTTCCTTCATCTCTGAATGCCTTATTTCGTTTCCTTCAATTACCCCTAGGTACTTGTAGCTCTCCGCTGGGTCTAGTTCTTTTATGACATTCTGCTGGTCAAGGTTAACGTTAGATGTTTCTGTCATTTTTCCTTTGATAAAGGTAGCTTTTGCACATTTATCGAGGCCGAATTGCATTCTGATGTCGTCACTGAATTGTTTGACTATCGCTAGTAAGCCCTTGAGTTGTTGGTCATTTTTTGCAAAAAGCTTTAAATCATCCATTTAAATGAAATGATTTATATTTTTATCAAATATTTTATACCCGTACTGCGCGTCATTGAGCAGTTTTGAGAGAGGTATTAAGGCTAAAAAAAAAGGAGTGGTGACAGTGAGTCACCCTGGAAAATGCCACACGAAATTTTTACATCACCAGCATTTAGGGATTCATTGTCACTGTTCAGAGTTAGTGTGGTTCTCCATGATCTCATACTTACAGTGAAAAAGTTTCGCAGAGTAGGTGCTATCTTATACATTTCCAGGCATTTCCTAATCCAGCAATGTGGTAGGCTATCAAAAGCCTTTTTATAGTCTATCCAGGCTATTGATAAGTTTTTGTGTCGTTGTGACAATCTTCTAAGATCATCTTATTGATGAGTAGTTGATCTTTACAGCCGTAGGATCCACGTTTACATCCTTTCTGTTCATTAGGGAATATGGTGCTGTCTGTTAAAAAACTATAAGTATATTCCGTCAGGACAGATGTTAGCGTTTTATACATAGTTGTTAAGCAGGTTATGGGTCTATAGTTTTTTGGTTCATTTGTTTCTTCACTTTTTGGAAGCAGGAATGTTAACCCATTAACTAGCCAAGGAGGCATCCTACTAGGGTGTTGCAAAACATCATTGTACAGTTCTGTTAGCAATTCATGGCTCTCTGGGAAGGCATTCAGCCAGAAGTTAGAAATTTTATCCTTTCCTGGAGACTTCCATTTGCTTGACCGCCTGAGAGCAGATGTTATATCTTCTACCTTGACACCCTCCCACTTTTGCTCTTCTAAGGGGTCCAGTTCTGTAGATATTCTGTCAATCCAGGGGGCCTTTTCGTTGTGTGTTTTTTCTTCTGCCCAAATTTTATTCCAAAATCCCTGCACTTCTTCTTTTGATGGTACAGACCTTGCAGTAAACGCTGTTTTTTCCTATCTTCCTATTATTATTATTATTATTATTATTATTATTATTATTATTATATTATTATTATTATTATTATCATCAGCATCATCATTATTATTATTATTATTATTATTATTATTATTATTATTATTATTATTATTATTATTATTATTATTATATTTATTATTAAGGCGGCAAGCTGGCAGAAACGTTAGCACGCCGGGCGAAATGCTTAGCAGTATTTCGTCTGCCGTTACGTTCTGAGTTCAAATTCTGCCGAGGGTGACTTTGCCTTTCATCATTTCGGGGTCGATTAAATAAGTACCAGTTACGCACTGGGGTCGATATAATCGACTTAATCCGTTTGCCTGTCGTTGTTTGTCCTCTCTGTGTTTAGCCCCTTGTGGGTAGTAAAGAAATAGGTATTTCGCCTGCCGTTACGTTCTGAGTTCAAATTCCGCCGATGTGACTTTATCTTTCGTCTTTTCGGGGATCAATAGATTGGGAACCCAATGAAGTACTGGGGGTCGATGTGATCAACTATACCCAACTCCGAAAAATCCCAAACCTTGTGCCTATAGTAGAGAGGATAATTATTATTATTATATGTTTGACTTATGTTTTGTATTTGTACAAGTTGACTCCAGGTCTCACTCAGAGTCCTCAAGATACAACATATTAGAAGTGCAAGTCGGTGTTATGCATAGGGTACTAACTATTTAGTTTTGCACATAGTATTGTTCTAGAGAATGTTTAAGAAAACAAGAAAATTATAAGTTTGTTTTAAAATTTGAGATTACGTAAACAACATTTTACGTAGGATATGGACAGTTCCCATATGAATTTTTGCAGTGAGAGATTCATTGTCACTGTTCAAAGTCAGTGTGGTTCTCCATGATCTCATACTTACAGACAAGAAGATTCGCAGAGTAGGTGCTATTTTATACATTTCCCGACATTTCTTAATCCAGCTATGTGGTAGACTATCAAAAGCTTTTTTATAGCTTATCCAGGCTATCGACAAGTTTTTGTGCCGTTTGTGACAATCTTCCAAGATCATCTTATTGATGAGTAGCTGATCTTTACAACCATAAGACCCACGTTTACATCCTTTTTGCTCATTAGGGAATATGCCACTTCCTATTAAAAAACTACAGGTATATTCAGTCAAGACAGATGTTAGTATTTTATACGTTGTTGTTAAGTAGGTTATGGGTCTATAATTTTTGGCCCGTTTGTTTCTTCATTCTTTGGAAGTAGGAATGTTATATCATTAACTTACTATGGGCCCCGGGGTTGCCAAAGTATTCTAAGAGGATTTGGTCAACGGAAACTCAAAGAAGCTTGTTACACGTGTTTGTGTGTGTGTGTGTGTGTGTGTGTGTGTGTGTGTATGCGTATGTGTGTGTGTGTGTGCCTGCGTGCTTGTGTGCGCGCGTGTATGTGTTTATCTCACCATCGCGTGACAATCGGTGTTGATTTGTTAGCGTCCCCGTAAATTAGCGTATTTGTTCGACTAAACCCTTCAAAGCAGTGCTCCAGCTTGGCCGCAGTCAAATGACTGAAACATCTAATAGATTATTCATGCTTGAAAAAAAATTAGAAGTACAGTTTTAAATGTATGTGCATATGTGAAGGAAGAGAGGAGTTGTGATATATTTTTGCGAAACCGAGGACAGCTTGTTCATCCTTTAAATCTCAACCATTTTGTACCTATGGACCCCTTTGATTCCTGTTTTACACGAACGGATCCTCCTGGCCATTCGATGGTTAAAAATATCATATATTTTCATAATTAAATATTAAAAATTGTATTAAAAGAATTGTTGAAATATTTCGTGCATTGTATTGGGTTGTTCGGAAAGTTCGTGCCGATTTTTAAAGGAAAGAAAAAGGTCAATAAATACTTGCCATTACATTTTTAATCAACCAAATATGAACCATTTTGTTGCACAATGCATCTCCACATTTCCTTTAGCTTGGAAATACCCTCTTCCCAGAATTGAGGTAGTTTCATGGCAAAGAATTCATCAAGGTATCTTTTTACGTCATCCAAAGAATTGAAATTTTTCCCATTAAGCCTATTCTGTAGAGACCTGAATAAGTGTAAATCCGAAAGAGCAATATCTGGTGAAGATGAGGGGAGGGGGGTTAACACATCCCAGCCGAGCTGCAGCAATTTTTGTCTGGTTCCAAAGAAACGTGCGGTCTTCCATTATCATGTTGGAAAACAACACCCTGCCTGGACGTTTCTCTTGAATTGCTGCTTTTAACTCGTCCAGTTGTGTGCAGTATTTCCCAGAATTAATTGTCTGGTTACTTGGGTGAAGCTCATAGTACAGAATTCCTTTCCAATCTCACCAGACACAAAACAAGACTTTTTTAGGATGAAGAACCCCTTTTGGGCTGGCTAAGGGTGGCTCATGTCGCTTACTCCAGGATCGCTTTCTCTGAACATTTCGGTAGATAATCCATTTCTTATCACCTGTCATAATTTGCTTTTAAAAAGGTGCGTTTTTATTCCATTTATAAAGCGAATCACATGGAAATGCGATCCAAAAGGTTCTTCTCACTCAACTCATGGGGTACCCAAACATCGTAGCGATTTGTGTACCCAAGCTTTACTAGGTGCTCATGAACGACGGATTTTGATAGGTTGAGGCTTTCTGCCAATTCTCGGGTTGTACAATGTGTGTTATTCTCAATTAATGACTTCATTTGGTCATCATCTGTAGTGGATGGTCTGCCTGATCGCTCTTCTTTATCAATAAGGCTACAATCTCCAACTCGGAAACTTGCGAACCACTTCCGTACAGTTCTTTCGGATAAAGAAATATCACCGTAAACTGCGCATATTTCTTTGGTTGCTTGTGAGGCCTTTTTGCCTTTACGGAAAAAGAAAACATTAATACCGGAAATGAACTTTTTTATCTTCCATTTTAAAGGGTTACAGAATTAACACAGGTAATAGGAACATAAACCTTCTTCCACGAAAAGACAGCTTAAACTGTGCTCTAAATGGATATGTAGTCAAATCCTATTTTATGAACTCAACCATGTTCTAAAATAAGTCGAAAGGTAAGCTACTATAAATCGGCACGAACTTTCCGGACAACCCAAAAGAAGTATAACCAATTTACTGCAGATAATAAACCTTAATAAAATCTTATACGGATCCGCTAGAGTCATATGGACTCTGGTTGAAAGCCACTGCTCTAAATCGTTCGCTTGATGTTACAACTGCTTTATGGCAGAAGCCCAGGAATAATAACAAGTTAAATACTCAATTTAGTGAGCTTCAAATATCAAATTAAAAATACTTATGCAGCGAGGAAATGACAACGTTAACTTCAACGATTCAGATTAATTATTCAGAAAAGCCATCCACATTAGAATGAAGTTAGTATTAAGGTATTTTATGCAGAATACTTAGGTATTTCTATATTAAGTAGAAATACCTAAGTTGTTTGGAAAAGGCACCATAAGCTCAATGACTGCCGTTATAGGCTTACTTTTACGTGTTGAATTACGTCTTGTTCGATTTTATGTCATATTTCATTTAAAGAAACAATGAAAACGAAAAGAAAATCCTCTACTTTAAATGATTTATGCGACATTAAGTTGTTCTCAGTGAATATATTTAAAAGATATAAATTTTAAAACCACCTAATAACCAATACTTAAGAGGAGAATACATGTGAAAATTTGCACAAACCGTTTATTAAAACATGTATATATGCTAATAAAGTTTTTAAAATATTTTAAAATGTTATGTAGTTTTCGACTTAAGTTGCATATCTTAGAATCAATTGCCAACGTAAATTGAGGCATGCCTATATAGACAGGACCCCCATCGTTCAAGTCTCACCATGCATTTGTAAACCTGGGTAATTTTTTGTTTTTTGCTTTGAGGAAAACCAGTAGTTAATCGTGCATGTAATCCTTCCTTTGCCATGCTATCGAAGTTTATCTGTGGGGAAAACCGCTGATTTGGCTTGATAAACTTGGCGCTAGTGACCTCGCTGAAGGGCTCATAGACCCGGGACAAATATCATAAAACAACTTACTGGACTTCCCAACCTTTCCGCTAATCCACTACCACGGATTGGTACTTTTTTATCGAGCTCGAAAGTATCAAAGGTACAAGTTGACTTCGGATTGATTTGAACTCAGGACAAAATGAGTCGGAACCTGTTGCGGGGAAATTCTGTCCAACTCTCTAATCGCCGTTTAAGTTACTTTGTTAGGCACGGAAGAATACTTAAGATATGTCTGGGCCTTATAACATCTTTTCGGAGAAGAATAGATTTCGTTGACTAGAAGTAGTGTTGAAGGAATCACGAAACGGATGAGCCATAAATGATGAAAGTAAAGATCTCCTTCGGTCATGAATGACCATGGGACTGCACTTAGGAAGTTCCCCGCCAAAGCACAAGTCCGGACACGGTGTTTTGTGCAAGACCAGCAGTTGCCCATGCCACCGATGTTATCCAACGGCAAAGCAAAGGCTGGTACAGCTTGGCACCAGCGACGTCGCAACTCATTTTTACAGCTGAGTGAACTAACTGGAGCAACGTGAAATGAAGTGCCTTGCTCAAGAACACAACACACAGCCCGGTCTGGGAATCTTACTCGCTATCTCATGATTGTGAGCCCAACGCTGAAGTAAAATGTTTTGGGTCGTATTATGCATGTATAAGTGTGAGAAATTAAGTATATTGAAAACAAACCCCCCAAAAAACCAAAGGAAATCTCCGAGAATAATTACTCCGACGTATCATCTAAACACAAAGAAAAGCAATAGTTTTGTTAGTGTTAACATATATAATGTAGTGAGCATGACAGATCTAACTAGGAAATATTATGGAGTGAAGAAAAGACAATATTTAGTTCAATGCTTTCTAGTTGGCTTTGCCACCTACGGGAGACAAATCGTGACAGGTTTTAATATTATCGCAACTCATCAGAGAGCCAACAAAGGAACCTCTATGTGGCAGTTTAATCTGTTCAAACTGCTGTCAAATTATGCTCGTGGGTATGTGGTAAGAAGCTTG
This sequence comes from Octopus sinensis, assembly GCF_006345805.1. Taxonomy (NCBI): domain Eukaryota; kingdom Metazoa; phylum Mollusca; class Cephalopoda; order Octopoda; family Octopodidae; genus Octopus; species Octopus sinensis. The sequence continues at coordinate 66,025,027 of NC_043007.1, read as the reverse complement.
CTTCCCAACCACATAGTATCTGGTTCATTCCCATTTCGTGGCATTTTGCACAAGTTTCTTCTACTACAGCCTCGAGCCGAACAAAAGCATGTGCGTGGATTTGGTTGACGGAAACCGAAAGAAGACCAATGTACACACACACACACACACACACACACACACACACACACACACACACACACACACACACACACACACACACACACATATATATATATATATTTATATATATATATATATATATATAAAGTGATGGTTTGTTGCTAACTTAATGTAGCAATCCCAGGAAAGGGAAGAATACTACTGCTATTTTTAGCCCTAGGAAACATCGCTTCCAGTTGGCTACGTGACAAAAAACAGTCCTCCATACTCTACCAATATGCCAAAGACCACCATGGAGGCATTTGGGTCAACTTGACATCTGCATCTTATCCAAGCGCCTAAAAGACCCAACACTCAGATAAATACGGGAGTACGTCATTATAAATGAAACTTCCCCAATACTAAATAGCAAATATACATAGTAGATATCATACCTCCATACCCACAGCTTCCACAGTTTACACAAGTAGAGCAGAATAGTTAGTGGGCTGTTATGCAGATAGATGTATGTATGTGTGTGTAGGTGTGAGTGTATGTGTATGCACTTGTGTGTAAACATATGGATATGAAAATAAACAGATCAACATACAGACGGATAGGTACATAAGTTATACGAACAGACCAGCATACATACGCAAATGGAGACTGAAACACATGACCATATATACACACACACTTTACTCCACACAAGGACATATAGAGACACGGGTCCACACATATAGAGATGCACATCCATACACACAAAGATGGTACATAGTTGCAACACACACACACACACATACACACACACACACTCATACACACACACACACAAACATGCGCACACAAGGAGACAGAGGTGCATACATATATAAACACACGCTCACACACACATGTATACATGTATGCACATACATATATACATATGCATACACACATGTATACATACACAGACATGCATACATCCATACATACATACATACACACATACATACATACGTACATGCATGCATGTATAGACACACACACTGACACACACACATGCGCACAAACAAACAAAAAGGAATGCAGTGTAAATGACGGACAGAGTCAAGACTATTGAAAAGGTTGCAAGACGTAACGAAAATTTTAGGAAAATAAAAATAAGAAATAAGTGGAAATTTTACCGGTGTGTTAAATTATAAGGCACAAAAAGAAAATGACTCTACCCAGACCCAACAGAATATGCTTCAACACATGAACTCACATAAAGAATCTTTGCAAACCAATTCCAAAAATCCTAGCGGTATTTCGTCCGTCTTTAAGTTCTGAGATCAAATATCGCGCGGTCGGCCTTGCCTTTCGTGCTTCGGGATCGATAAAATAAGTACCAGTTTAGAAATGGGATCGAGCTAATCGACGTGCCCTTCCTCCGAAATTGCTGGCCTTGTGCCGAAATTTGAAATCAATATTCTAAGGTTTCTCATTATTATTTCTTGATTGCAGTTTTGGGCCTTTTCATAGTATGTCACCTCTTGTAATACGGCTGACACAAGATTTTTGTATAAGTCTGTATCCACCAAGACTACTGTGTTTCCTTTATCAACCTGTTTAATTGTTATTTCTTTACTATTTTACATTTGTTTATATAGTCCCATGCATTCTTGCTGATGTTTAGTTTGGGGTTTTTGTATGTGTATATATTGCTATGGGTACTTCAAAATATATTAATAAATGTATTAATAAATCTATACTGAAAAGGACCCACCGTGAGGGAGAAGAAGAAGAGAAAGAGAGGTAAAGAGAGAAAATGATATTTAAATGTTTGGGGACAGGGACAGTTTAATGCATTTGCTGTATAAAAAAAGAAATACGAGTTGTCGTTAAGTTGGAGACAAGTAAGGAATCATAGGGCCTCCGCCTTACCTTTTTATCGTTTATGAAGAGGTGAAAGGACAAGATCTATGATATAATTTTTTTTAATTGGAAGTTATTCCCCACAGGAGGGGAAGCAACCAAAAAAAGAAAGAACTCAAATGAGGGCTTAGCTACACTAAAAAAGGGAAAAGGTCTTCTTCTTTTCCTTCTTCTTCTTCTTCTTCTTCTTCTTCTTCTTCTTCTTCTTCTTCTTCTTCTTCTTCTTCTTCTTCTTCTTCTTCTTCTTCTTCTTCTTCTTTGCTATGTGTAATGAGGTACTTTGGGTAAATGAACAATTTTTTAAAAGTTCTTATACAAGTTGTGGTGGAGAAAGAGGAAGAGTAGAACGAAGAAGAGAAGAAGCAAACAAAAGGAATGTAATGAAAAAGATACTATCTAACTATGAAACGATCAACAAAGGATTTAAAAGCATTAAGATTAATTCAAAAGCATTTAAATGAATTAAGATTAAGGGTACTCGAGATGGGCAGGCGGAAGCGATCCTCAAACCAGATATCTTAGCCCAACATTTACAATACATATACCATTTGTAAGGGTTTATACAAAAAAAAAGACACCTTCTATTTTAATGCTTGATTAACTATTTGGGATAAGGAATGCCAAGAATATTTCCTTTTCGTTCTTTACTCGTGTATTACTGTTCTTATTAAAACTCATGTCCATTGTCCGGAAATCTTTCGTCACACATCTCTGACCTCTTCAGCAATACTTTCCGTCCTCGTGTGTGCTCTTGCTCCGCTTAATCCATTCTGTTCGTATATGGGCATGCGTTTGCGCCTGTATTTGTGAGTGTGTGTGTGTGTGTATGTGTGTGTACATGTACGTGTGTGTACATGTGTGTGTGTGTGTGTGTGTACATGTGTGTGTTTGTGTGATTGTTCTTAGTAGCACTATGACCTTCCACTCGCCCCCGTCCCCTCCCTGTTGCTGCTGTTGCTGCCCTTGACTCCGACTTTTGGTACCGTTCCTGTATCCCTCTGTGTTTGTGTGTTCGCCCACGTTGTTGCCATCGTGGTAGTTGTATTCGCTGTTCACTTTCGGTCTGTTAAGCTTGGGGCTTGTTTGCATAAACCCTTGCTTTAAGATAACCCAAACCCAAAGGAGAAAAATATCGAGAGCTGTCAAGCATAAAACTACATATATATATATATATATATATATATATATATATATATATATATATATATATATATATATATATGCCTTTCGTCCTTTCCAGAGTCAATAAAATAAAGGACCAACGAAGTACTGAAATCAATGATATCGATTAACGCCAACCCTTCAAATTTTCTGGCCTTGTGTCTTATTTAGAAATAATTGCTATCGCTGTTTTTACTGTTAGTGTTCTTGCTAAAGTGGTGAACTGGCAGAATCATTAGATCATCGGAATAAATGCCTTGCAGTATTTCTTCTGGCTTCGTATATTTTGTGTCCAAATCGCACCGGGATTTCATAATTTCAAGAGCCATAAAATAAAGTACCAGTTAAGAACTGGGGTCGTTCAATTGATTACCCCAACCTGGACACTTTCTCAAAATTGCTAGCTTTGTATCTCAACTAGAAACAGCTATTGTTGTTGCTGTTGTAGCTGTTGTTACTGTTGTTAATGCTTAAAAACATCGTTAATATTTCCAATGGTAATGCTTCCTTCTATTTATCTTGTTTGCTTTACACTTCAACATTTGCTAATGTTGTTGCCGTTGCTGCTATTGTTGTCCACGTTGCAGTTTTCTGTTTATTCCCACTGTTATAATAGTAAATGTAATTCGCTATAATAATAATAATAATAATAATAATAATAATAATAATAATAATAATTAATAATAATAATAATGGTTTTGTTATAAGCTGTAATGTTGTGTTGCGTAATAATGGGTAATGACCGCGTTCAATAACAATATTCTACTTCAAGTCTCCTTGTTGTTTTCAGTTTGTTCTCGTCCTTACGACGTTGTCGTTTGTATAATCTAATGGTTTAATGCATTAATACGGTTAATCATTTCTGTGGTTAATTGTTGCACTAATTATTCTGGTTATTGGTTGCAGCACCAGCAACAACAGCAGCAGAAGAAAAAAACAGCTGCAGTAATAGCAGTCGACATTGTTCGTGTTGTAGTTTGTGTTGTTGTTGTTGTTGCGTTTGTAATGAATGCTGTGAGTGGTGTTTCCACATGTTTCCACTTTAATTTCTTATTATAACTAGTGAATCTTGTAATTGATACTTTAATGATCGTGCATGTGGGTGTGTGAGTCTATATACCACAGAAACTTGGCTGTGTGGTAGATAGTTTGCTTACCGACCACATCGTTTCGGGGTCAGTCCCACTGCGTGCTACCTTGGGCAATTGTGTTCTACGGCTCCAGGTCGACTAAAGCCTTGTGAGTGGACTTAGTAAACAGGATCTAAAAGAAGCTCCCCTCCCATCATATATATGTGTGTATATACATATATGTATGTATGTATGTATGTATGTATGTATGTATGTATGTATGTATGTATGTATGTATGTATGTATATATATAGTTAATCCAAACATGAACAAAGTGAAAACACAACAACGTGAGGACGTGGAACAAGTATAGTGTTATTGGACGCTCAGGAAAGGAAAGAAAGAAGAAGGGTTTAACGTTTTGAGCGGAGCTCTTCGTCAGAAACATAGAAAAAGGAAAGGTCCACGGAAGGGAAGACGGAGAAAGAAAATTGCCAACGATACACTTGCGGTCACAATTCAATAGGGTATTTAAATACCACTTGCTATAAGCAGAGCCATCGCTCCCAAACCACTAATTACTCACTATTAAAATACACACGGCCAATGCAATAAATATAACAGAAATGGGCTTAAATTTGCGTTGAATACAGAAGTAAGGAATGTGTATATTTTAGGATCAATTAATTTCGCTTTCTGTATGAAAATCATACTTTAAGTTCATCAGCTGAAAATAACACTTATCATCACCTTACACCGTGTGCGTTCTATATTTTTGAATGTCCCCGCAACATTCAAAACGAACTTATCGTGACTTAGTATAAATGTAAATTACATAAGTATTATTACCGTTATTAATAATAATATTGATAATTATAAGGTGGCTAGCAAGTCAACACCTTCACAGATAAAATGTAACTCACTGTCAAAATATAGAATGCCAACGCAATGGATATAACAGAAACAGTGTTATCTTGTGTGGAATACAGAAGTAAGATATGTGTATATTTCAGGATCAATTGATTTCGCTTTCTGTATGAAAAAATCATCTCTGCTTGACCTCACAAACAGGCTCATTATGGAGCAAATAGTGCTCCACCCAACAAGGGGAAAAATGTCCTAGATCTCTGCTTCACAAATAACGCGGCGCTCATCCATAATATTAAGGTGACACCGACGATTTTCTCAGACAATAGCTTAATAGAACAAACAATGTATGGTCTGCAGAAGACTACATACATGCTGGCTATTAGAAGCAACCAACTTCTCTCCTGTCTGAACTTTCACAGAGCTGTATCAAGAAAGAGGTCATGGAACGAAACTGGTCTACCAGTCTCTCTACGCAAGATATTGACATAAAACTACAGAACTTTATGACACTCTTGCATAACATATGCAGTAAGTCTGCTCCAGAGAGAATGCCAAACTAACAGAAATATATAATACACAGGGATATGAGGATTCTAATGAAATGACGAACAAAAATCTCAAATCGTCTAAATGGGCCACTAAAGGATAACAAACGATCCCAATCCTATCTCACAAACATTGCTCGAGTTCGAAAATGAACTGAAACACTCCCATGAAAAGGAGAGGGTAGAAAAAGAGGCCAGGGCTGTCAAAAATATTAAGACAAACCGAAAAGCCTTTGTAGTGGGAATATATAATCAGTACCAGGTGCTGATATGGCTGCGTTCATATTATTACAGGAGTTCATATAGAGATGAAGAATAAATTCAAGAACTATATATTTAATATCTAAAATATATTTTATTTACTGGTCGATGATGATACATAATCAAAGTGTAGAATCTAGTTGAATGAAGTAATCTATGCAAGAAAGTTCAGTGATAGAAAATGTAGAAATAACAGCTAAGTGCTGGTTTTCAGTCATGTTGCGTAGAGAAATTGACGGACATAGCAATGACATGAATGGCTCTAAGTCTAATCGACTAAGAAGCGAAGAGCGGGGTTAGCAGACTGTTTTATTAATGGAACGCTAGACATTCTAGAAACTTCCAAGAGAAACGCTAAGCTTCCTGAATAATTAAGAATCACAGCTCATGACACAGATGCTTCGAGAAACTTAGAATTGGAGGTTACTCTATAATCTTTCTTGCAAGGGAGATCATTCAACTATTTAGCTACCGCTACACCTTCTATATAAGCAAAATAGTCTGCTTCAGTACGGTACAAGATAGGGCCACTGTTCGAAGAAAATGGCTCGCCGACTGCAGACCCTCAGAGGATCAATGAAATACAGAATTTGAAATACAAGAATGCTTTCACCACTCCATTAGGGCACTTGCAAGTAGCTATGCCTGATGAGTTCTTTGACACCACAGTTCTACACAGAGAAATGGCAATTATTGAAAGCATCAAAATAGAGGAAACTGATGTAATATCGGTCATTGATTAAATGTACTGAAACTCAGCCCAAGGCCCTGATGGATTTCCAGCGATACGCCTAAAGAAATGCAAAGAGACCCCAGCAAGATCACTTCAGATTCTCTTCTAGAGCTTCCTCATAACAGGGAGACTTCGCAA
>NC_043007.1:66010772-66013272 GCF_006345805.1 Octopus sinensis | reverse complement strand
TTTGAAGGCTAAAACAATGCGAAGCGCATTGTGACCAGCGATGTGTGGCACCATCTAATAGCCTGGTCGGTCACGGTGACGGTGATATATATATATATATAAAAAGAATATATATATAAAAGAATTAGACCTCAATGTCATTGGAAATGCAGAACTGCACACATGTGTATGTATGTGTGTATTAGATGAGCGGTAGAGCACCATTCTAAATGGTTTATATTCTCTGGGGTCTTTCTGAATTCTGCAATACCACTACCACCTCTACAAGTATTCCATACCACCACCACCACCACCATCACTACCACCGCTAACGCCACTGCCGCCACTTCTACTACTTCTAACACGTTAATCCGCTATCATTTTAGTAATTCTACCACTTCTCTGGTTACTAATAATACTAACTATTAACTAAATGTGGTTTCCCTAATGGCAGCTACTAGAAGTCGGGTAATCCTCCCGTCACAACATGAGGCAACATTAAAATTTTGAATTTAAAATATTTTCAATTACGAGGAAAAGAACGCATAGAATTCAAATTTATTCTTTTTACTTATTTCGAACTTCTTACAATTATGTATAGAACAATGTTATTCTTCTTAGAAGTTACCAATATGACATAACCTGTCACTTATTAATTAAATTTTTTTTGCGAAGTTTTTATTAAAGATGAAAATAATTACAATTCGGAGGAAATTCATGGTATGCGAGTGATTTGTTTTTGTTTTTGTTTTATTTTTCTTCATAGAACTTTCGTAATTTAAGAGAGAAAAGAAAGAACGTTCTTGATGTTTACATACAAAATAATAAATACTTCCAGGGGGTTTTCTATTTTGTGAAAATATCTTATATCAGCCAATAATTTCAGACTTATTCACAAACCGTTTTCCGATATATTCTTTGAGGTGTAGACAATCGTCTGAAGCTGCTATTTTCTTGAGTCACATACAAGGGGGTACCGAAAAGAAACTGGAATTTTGTAATATTATTTTATTCACTTAGTTTTACATGTTTACACTTTTATTGCCTTTAAAGTATTCTCCATTTGAAGGTATGCATCGGTCCAGACGCATTTTCCACTATTTGAAGCAGTGCTGGAACTTTTGCGAAGTGATGCATTTTAACGCCTCCGTCATTTTTTCTTCACCTCTTCCACGTCTGCAAAACGCTTTCCTGTAAGGACTTTTTCATTTGTGGGAACAAAACAATATCGAAAAAGGTTCAGATCAACTTCCAACTGTGCTTCAGTTCCCGACACACATTCAGTCATGACTGCTTTTGATCTCCCGTGAGCAAGCGAGGCACAAATTTTGCTGTAACTCTTTTTATTCACAATTCCTTGCTCAAAATTCGTTGGCAGGATCCCCAGGGCACATCAATCATATCAAGTTCGGCAATTGTTCGGTGACGGTCCTCCAAGATCAGTTCATGAATTTTCGTGATATTTTCATTCGTTCTTGAAGTCGACGGTTGCTCTGAACGAGTTTGGTCTTCAAGTGACAAGTGACCATTTTTAAAGCGTGAAAACCACTCGTAAACTTATTTTGCTCATGGCAGCGTCCTTCTAAGCTGTTTGAAACATGACAACTGTTTCGGCCGATGTTTTACCCAGGAGGAAAGAGAATTTCACGGAAGCACACTGTTTCTTCGATTCAGCCATCGGAAAAATAAACGAACAGGGAGAAGCAATACGAAACAAAGACGCACTATCTAGCAGTACGATTCCACCCGACGACGCCAGTCAGCAGAATGATACCTGAGGGTCTAGCGGCGAAAGCCTGCACTACAATGGATTTGTCCCTCAGAGAATGCTTCCGGTTACTTCTGGGTACCTTCTCGTATGTTAGGATATGGATAAAGTCTATAAATCAATCCTGCTATGACTGAAACAAAAGTTGGAAATAATTTTTTTCTGATTTTTTCCTTTCCCTCACTTGGTTTTCGTGTTTTTTCCTTCTCTTTCTCTGATACATCCACCACGCTAGGCTTGATGAGAAGAGATAATTTTATTGAAAAATATATAAAAATAGATATTTAAAGATGCTTTCTAATACTTTTTTAACGTTCTCGTTGTTAGCCAATCCTGATTAATTTGCTGTCCTATGATAAAAAATATTCCATGACCATCCAGTCTCATATTCAATCAGTGTGTGTCTGATATTACCGTTATCCAATTTAGTCTCAGATATTACCTTAAGAAGATACAATAGGATTTAAAGAGGAATTTAGTTGCTATTTCTTGAATATCAAATGAACTAGCTTAAACCCACCAGATCAGCCCTGATAGAGCAGATCTCTGATTAAAGACGTTCCAGTCATAACCATTTCATCTTTTGCATATTCAGTACATATTTTCGTTTTTTAAGACGCTGGATCAATGTTTTCGCTGTTTTGGTGGTAGTGGTTGTTGTTGTTCTTTAATGCCACGTTAGTTATGTATTGTGGCTGATGTTAGTGTTTAGCTCCAGGACAATTCTGTGTTGCAGTTGTTGCTGTAATTGTT
>NC_043007.1:65985772-66005772 GCF_006345805.1 Octopus sinensis | reverse complement strand
CCACCACCACCACCAACAACAACAACAACAACAACAAAAACAACATGTTTACCATCCCCACCACGGCTTCTACCGCCGTTAATACTGTGAACTAATTGATCCTGTGAATAACTTTCATTATCACGTTGGGTAAACGACCCTATCCAAAGATGGGCTTCATCCTTCCCAACCTCCTTCATCTTCATAAGATTGCACATCCCTCCTCTCTCAAACTTATACCAATCCATCCACTATCAGCCTCGTCACCAATTCATGATCGAGACGTCTGCTGACCCTGAACACTTCCAACTGCCTCGCTTCGCACCCTCTCCCACTGTCCCTCCCCTCCATTCATTTATTTATTTCGTTCATTCATATATATATATACACATACATACATACATACATACATATATGTGCGTGGTATGTGTGTGTGAGGTGTGTGTGTTTTTAAATATATATATGTGGTCGTGTATGTATATCACACTGCATATATATGCAAGTGAATATGTACTTATATATGTGTATGCATAATTATATACACGCGTACTTATATGTGTCTATGCTTGTGTAAATATATATATGTGTGTGTGTCTATGTGTGTATTTATATATGTATACATATGAGTATCTATCTGTCTGCCTACCAATCTATCTATCTGTCATTATGAATCTATCTATATTTGTGTGCATATATATATATATATATATATATATATATATATATATATGTGTGTGTGTGTGTGTGTGTGTGTGTGTGTGTGTGTGTGTGTGTGTGTGTGTGATAAACAGATAGACAGATAGATAGATAGATAGATAGATAGATAGACAGACAGAGAGACACACGTAAATACTACATACACACACATATACATACATACACATACATATACATATATACATACTTAGATACATACACACAAATATATATATATTTACACACAAACATATACATACAGTTTATTACATAAATGCAAAATAAGGTGGAAAAATAATGCTCGAATACCAAAGTTTTCATCACAAATGTCCAACGAACGAGAACGTGAAACTCTGAGTAACAGTTTTTGAGGTAATTTTGCAGCTTTAATAGAAGTATGTGTGTGTGTGTGTGTGTGTGTGTATGTGTGTGTGTGTGTGTGTGTGTGTGTGTGTGTATCATCATCATCATCATCATTATCATTCTCGAAATAAGCAACAGAATATCATGTAGTAATGAAATACGACCGTTTCAGGCGGCTCCATTTAATTGAACGTTGCAACAATTGCATCAATTTAAATGCATCAATTTAAATGCAGTACCATCTTCAGCTGCACAAATAAATATATAGTATTTTAACCAGTCGGACATGATAATATAATTTTACCCAAATGCTTTAACAGAGCAAGAACATGGAAGAAATTCATGTTGTCGCTATTGTAGCTAAGAATAGACTACACTTCCAAGAATGAAGTCCATTGGGGTTAAACTATGACCCCAATGGTCTTCATGCGCTTCCTGGAACTGTAGTATATTCTTAGCTACAATAGCATCAATATGAATTTCTTCCATCTTCTTGCTCTGTAACTGCTTTTGAGAAAACTTTATTAAAGTGTCCAACTGGTTAAAATACTATTTATATATTTGCGCAGCTGATGATGGCACTGCATTTAAATTTATGTAATGATTGCATTGTTCAATTAAATGGAGCCACTCCAAACGGTCGTACTACATCACTACTTGATATCCTGTTGCTTATTCTGATTTTATTCACCTTCGAGCTGTGCGGATGATACCAGACTGACTTGGTACTTCAACTTAAGTACCTAATTCAACTGAATCTCAATTATTTCTTATATATATATATACACACACACACATATATATATACACATACATACGTATGTATATGTATGTATATATATATATATATATATATATATACATGCATATATATATATACACACACACATTCAATTTATGGATGGACTCCATGATGTAGACTAAATGTAAATACGACCTTGATTTGAACCCCATGTAAGTAGTGTGAAGTCCACGTTGGCACATTTGGGAAGGTATTTTATTCATACCTAAAGTCTAAAATACAATTCCAGTAATGAGTAAAATGTTCCCTGGCGCTTGAAAAAGTCTTCTGATAGGGCCTCCGCCACTAGGGATAAACGGTCACATACCTTAGGGAACCGCCATAGCAACTACTAATGCCAAATATCACCGACTGTCGAAATATCTTAAAATCATTCTTTTCTCAATATCTAGGTCTACTATCAACAACTCATTTCGATCACAGCTAACCAAACCAGGTGTGAACCTCGTAGTAAATCCAGAACGCTCTGGTATCAGTGAGTGGAAAACCCTAGACCTGCTGATTTGTATCATGCCAAAATCCATTGACCTCGAATTATTCAGATGTTGAACTTGCATATCTGTCATTTTTTGGTCATTTACACACTCAAACATCATTGAAGTCGCAGTCGGAGTTGAATAATAATAATAATAATAATAATAATAATAATAATAATAATAATAATAATAATAATAATAACAATAATAATAATAATAATTTAGTAACTATCTGGAGCTTGGTTTCTTACAGCGCCTGAAATCTTCTCCAAGAAGTTACTAACTTAACTCCACAAGGACTTCTTACCATATGCAAAGCAAGAGCTTCTTTATCCTTATGTGTACACAATCCATTTTTGTTTTATGCAACAAACCCTTAATTTCCATCTTCATAAGCAACATATTATTTTTCTTTCTTTTGACCGTCAGCTTAACCATTAACTTCACATTGTTCTTTCGAAAAGTTGGAGAGGCCCAGATGTGCCAGGGAAACATTATTTTGTTGTTTTGTCTTCTGATATCACATGCCGTTGTAGATTTTCACCTTTATGCGATTTCGATAGTTGTAGCTTCTTTCCAGTGGTTTGTTTTTCTCTTGATGACTTATCTTTTGTTTTAAACTTCCCTTTCAACCACAACACCGTAATATGATGCGGTACAGCAGTTCATACCTTGGATGCCTAGCTAACGTCATTCTACAAAAGAAATTTTCTTTTGCAGAATGGCGTTTCTTCTCCACCGCTTTCTGCATTTTGAAGGGAGCTGGCCAATTTGTTCAACCGCATTTAAGCTGTAAGCTTGATCCCGACGTGTTAGTTGCTGGTTGCTAGGAAGCAACAATACTGGCCAGTATTTAAAAAAATTTCCTGCTGCCCTTGATGGTGTTCCTGCAGTAATTGTTTATTAATTGGTTGCTTTTGTTGTTGCTCTTTCCGATAGAGCCTTTTGCTCTTCGCCATCCGTCTAAAATACTTCATCCTAGATCAAGATTACTTTGAAGTGGTGTTAATGGCGAAAATTGTGGTGGTAATGTTTTTTCCATTATTCTCGACGCTGAGCATTCAGCTGCTCAACCAATTAATTTCTAGTCATGAAATTAACATGTAAGTGGCAGAGTATTCCGTAGTCACGTTCTTACTTAACATTATTATCAGACCGAATGAGTATGATACAATGAGGCAAATCTGGGGTTTCGATTCCTGAATTACAGGTAAAACCGAGAGAAAACGGGAAAAGAATCAATCCCAGCATTGGATTGGTTATTTATTTAGCAACCCACCTCAGAAAAGATAAAAGACATAGTCGACCTCAACCGGATTTGAACTCAAACCATGAAGTGTCAGAATGAATAGCGCCGGGAATTCTATCCGATGAACAAATAATTCTTCTAATGCACCTCCTTACATTCCTAATGACCCTCTGTTCTTTCGGCATTACGACCACCTCGAAGAATATGCTAATCCTGAGCCAGTCTGTTTCACATATGGCCATGTTATCTACGACTTGAAATATATGTTATGAACGTCTTCTACTCTGATGTTATTGCCCAAGTCTTGACCGTTACGAATATTTTACATCTGTAAAGAGGCACAAGCATGGACGTTTCTCACACAAGTCTGTCCATTCGAGTTATAAATTACGTCACTAACCCTAAAGATCACCGCTCCCTTTACTCCCATAGTTTATAAGTTGTCAGTCTAATTTAATGGCTTCAAAATCTCCCCTAGACGGGTTTTTAAGTCACATTGACTCGTGGGAGATGCCATCTGAACCTAATTGTCTTTTTTGCCTATTTCTACACAAAACTCTTTAGGGAATAATATTTATCTGCACTTTGTTGACGTATGGCCGTATCTCTTCAATTTTCTTTTTTCGTCCAACATATTCATGTCCAAACACATGCGTACGCAATCGGCTAGTGCAAATATATTTTTTATTTTTCCCTGTTGTCCTTTGTATTTCCGTTGCTATTTTTGCTAATGTTATTCTCGTCGATTTCACCAATGTTGTTGTTATTACTTTTAATGTCGTTGCTGTTGTGCTGTTTGTGTTTTTCCCCGTTGTCCTTTATACTTCCGTTGCTATTTTTGCTAATCTCATTCTTGTCGTTTTCTCCGTTGATATTGTTGTTATTACTGTTACTGTCGTTGCTGCTGCTACTGTTACTGTTATGCCGTTTCTTTTGCAACAGCTACTTCTGCTGCTTCTGCTACTACTGCTGCTGCTGTTTTTAACGTTATTGCAAATATTTGTTATACAGTGGTCAGTTACTTGTTTCATAGAGTTTTAACTTATGCATCCTATCAATAATTTAAATACAATTTCAATTATGTACACCGGATGTCTCATAATAATAGGACACATAACATTAGTTATGTCTGATAAACTGTCCGTAATAACCGTGCATGTTCCTGTCCCACCTCAAGCTTGCATTTAATATCTGTTATCTTTTAGCTGTTTCAGTTATTGGATTGTATCAATGCAGGGGCACCACACTGAGCAGTTTAGTCGAATAAATTGCCTCCGGTACGTCTTTCAAAGTCTGCAACTTATTCTATTGGATCTATCCACCCTACCACCCACCGAACTGCCAAGTTATTGGGACGTAAACAAACCAACAACGGTTCTCAATTGGAGTAGGAAAGGGATAAACACAAACACAAATACGCATACACACACACACGCGCGTACACTCATCTGACAGGCTTCTTTCAATTTGCCATCTAACAAATCTACTGACAAGGCTTTGGTCGACCCAAGGTTACAGTAAAAGACACTTGCAAAGATGCCAGACAGAGGAACACAACCGGAACTATGCAGTTGGGAAACAAACTTCTTATCACACAGCCACGCCTTACTTATCCAAACGTTATGAAACATTATTATTTATTTTTCGAAATCTTCCGTCTGCCCCTAGTCTTCCACCGCATTAGAAAACGAAAGAAAGAAGTTGGATACTGCTGTTATAATTATCATATCTCATAACCGTTGACATGTTGAATATATATCACTTTTTGTAGTGAAGGTAAAATCAAGTGGCAATTAACAATATGTGGTGGAGATATCTTTGTGCATATATTTATTTATAGTATATTTTTACAGGTGTCATGACTGTGAATTCGAAGTTCTGGTCTGCTATCTTTCATCTAAGGAAGTTACTCTCACCGCTTTTCTTGTGAAAAATATAATAAATATTTACTACACAGAAAGTATTGAGTAACCTTTCAGTCATATATATATATATATATATATATATATACATAGTCTTTTACGTTTCGAGCCTACGCTCTTCAACAGGAAGGAATAAGAGATCTACAGAGAGAAAATGAAAAAAAACGTGTAGCGTTCAGAGGTCCGGCATTTGTACACCACTTGTATTCGTCTTTTGTTTTTTTCGTAAACTCTGCCTATATATATATATTGCATTCTCTCTGTGTAGATCTCTTATTCCTTCCTGTTGAAGAGCGTAGGCTCGAAACGTAAAAGACTTGCTTTTTTCCCGGGCGTCAACCTAATACACTTGCTTGTGGTTCACACACCTGTCTTCGACTTTTGTTTTTCTATTTCAACTATACACACACTCACACACACTCACACACACACACACACACACACATACACACACATTCCTAGACCGGGTAGTGCGTTGCTTTCTTGAGTAAAACACTTCATCTCACATTGCTCCTGACACCTAACGCATGGCACACCGTGCCCCTGTTCAGGCAATGTCGATTTAACGGAGAGAGTGAGCTAGTGTGCAGCACAAACATTTGATCACTGGAAGCAAATCATTTGTGCAAGTCGTTCGGCAAAAGTTTAACTCTCATTGGTCGTCTTCTGCCGAAGAGCCCATCATGTGTGTGTGTGTGTTGTGCATGTAGGTGCAGGCGTAGCCGTGCGATAAGAAGATTGCACCTCAACCATATGGTTCCGGCTTCATTCCCACTGCGTGCCATCTTTGTCGAGTATTTTCCGCTATAACCTTCGGGCAGACCAAGACCTCGCGAGTAGATTTGGTTGACGGAAACTGAAAGAAGAAAGTTTGTATGTATACACAAACATATATACGAGTGGCTATGTGGTAAGAGCCTTGCTTCCAAACCACATGGTTCCGAGTACGGTCCCACGGCGTAGAAATTTGGGCAAGTGTATTCTACTATAGCCTAGGGCCGACAAAAGCCTTCTGATTGGATTTGGTAGAAGGAACCTGAAAGAAGGTCGTCGTATATATATATATGTGTGTGTGTGTGTGTGAGAGAGAGAGAGAGAGAGAGTGTGTGTGTGTGTATGTGTGTGTGTCTGGCAACCGGTGTTGGTGTGTTTTCGTCCCCATAAGATATCAGTTTCGAAAACGAGACCGATATAATAAGTACCAGGCTTAAAAAATAAAGAAAATATTTCAGTTGATTCATTCGACTAAAATTCTTAAAGGCCGTGCCCCAACATGGCTGCAGTCTCATGGCTGAATCATGTAAAAGAATAAAGAATAAACGAATACACATACTTATATCTGTGTGTGTATGTATGAAAGTTTATATATATAAATATACATACACGTACATAATGCGTTGGGCAAATTGTCACCATTTTATATTTTTAATTTCGCGCAGGCACATTGTTGTTTTTGATTTAGTCGACTACACAGTATCGTAGGGTCAGTTGGGCACCGTCTGTGAGAAAACCAGCACGATGACACAATTCACTCAGCCAGAAATTTGGAAACGACACGCTGTACTACTTGACATTCGCGCCGGAAGCTCCAATTCGAACATTTCAGAGTGTTTGGGTGTCAATCTGAGGACATGTATCTAGAGAAGTAAAAAAAAATTAACATTCTGTCAACAACATGGTGTTTTGAGTGATCACTAGTGATGGCGACGTAATGCCTCCTAATTCTCACACGGAGTCGGCCTCAACACACAGGCCTACATCAAGTGCCTGGAGGAGGTAGTGCTGCCCAAGGTCAGGAAAGTGGCTGCTAGAAGATCCTATGTCTGGCAACAGGACTCTGCACAATGCCACAGAAGCAGGAGAACCCAGTCATAGCTGTCATGTGACTCTTGCGATTACATTACCCATAAAATCTGGCCACCTAACTCCCCAGACTGCAACCTCCTTGATAATTATGTGTAAGGCGCAGTTGAGCTGAGGCCAAAAAAGCTCCTTGTAACACCAAAGATGAACTGAAGGCAAAGATTATGGCAGCATTTACTGACCTAAACAATGCGACCGTCCAGAAGAGTTGCGGGAGATTCCGAAGTCGTCTGGAGGCGGTGGTTGTACTCTTTAGTATTTCAAGATATTTTTATGTGTGTGAAGAAGTGGCTGAGTGAATAAAACTTAAGATCAGTTCAAACATGTTCCAGAGATATTTGAACCGGCAAATGGCCTTTCACTGCACTTTTGTCAAAGAGAAAGTTTTTCGCTTAAGACAAAAAATGGTGTCAAAACACCGCCGTCAGTGATGGATGCAATTCGAACTTTTTTAGTTCGACAATACCAAGGAGGAGCAAAACTCTGACCTGACCAGGTAGCGAAACATCTTTATAAGAAATCAAATCTATAATATCCATCGGTAGCTCGTACTGGCTGCCAAACCGGAACAATTTCGCATGTGCGCCACGCATGGACTGACAGAAAAAATACTAAATATTGTCATCAAAAAGGCAATATTCATTATGATGATGATAGATAAGTTTAAACTTATGATGATGATGATGACGACGACGACGAAAACTGTGAACACGATTATATTAATGGCTTTGATAACGATATTTTAATGCTGTTGGTATTTAATTAATGTCCACTAATAATGAATTTGTGGCAGTAATGACTTTCTCATAATTTCATTAGAAGCGTACAAGTGAAATGTTGGCTTTCGTAGCATGAACAGTGGCAGTAGAAGTAGTAGTAGTAGTAGTAGTAGTAGTAGTAGTAGTAGTAGTAGTAGTAGTAGTAGTGGTGGTGGTGGTGGTGGTGGTGGTGGTGGTGGTGGTGGTGGTGGTGGTGGTGGTGGTACTACTGCTACTACTGCTACTACTGCTACTACTACTACTACTACTACTACTACTACTACTACTACTACTACTACTACTACTAATAATAATAATAATAATAATAATAATAATAATAATAAATAATAATGCCCTGATGTAGTCCCAGACAATGGCTCTCAAGGTTTCTGATTTTAACTGATTGGAAGTGTTATCATGTGCATTGTTTTATCTTGATATAAAAGATGGGCTACAGCAAATATTCTGCTCAATACCACAGATTTGCTTGTCAGCTGCTTGACCTTAAACAGTTGAGCATGTCTCTTAGTGGCTGACGATATGTGCATCTCTGATCACGAGCAGAAGTAGTGGGGGAGCATCCAGGCCATGTGTTCAGAGGATTTGGGGGGTTTCGCATATTTTACCCCAGTGTCACTTTGATAGCATGAACTGCTCTCTCACTCAATAATAACAATAATAATAATAATAATAATAATAATAATAATAATAATAATAATAATAATAATAATAATAATAATAATAACAACAACACAACAACAACAATAATAAAATAATGACAATAATAATAATAACAACTAAATAATAATAACATTTTTTTGTCTTGGTATAAAAGATGGGCTACAGGAAATATTCTGCTCAATACCACAGATTTTCTTATCAGTTCTTTGACCTTAACCATTGAGCATGTCCCTTAGTGGCTGACGATATGTGTATCTCTGACCACGAGCATCTTAGCCGTATGTTGAAAGGAATTCTTGGAGGTTTGGATATTCACCTTTGGAAACATGGGTGGTTCGTTCAACATCCTTAAACAATCCTTATTCAAGGACCTTTTGAGCAGGATAGGCTACTCGACACGAAGAAAATTCTAACTGGGCCCCACCTGCATGGTCATGCGCAGTTTATCTTGATATGAGATTACCATGTCTCGCACATATGGTTGTGATGCATGTGCTTAGTGTACCCTTATCAGACTGGTAGTCATGATGGGTATACTGGGCTTCGTATATTTTACTACAATGTCACTTTGATGGCATGCACTGCTCTTTCACTCACTCAATCATAATAATAATAATAATAATAATAATAATAATAATAATAATAATAATAATAATAATAATAATGATAATGATAATAATAATAATAATAATAATAGTAATAATAATAATGATGATGATGATGATGATGATGATGATGATGATGATGATGATGATACCAGGACTAACAAGTATATATAACACAGAAAATAGCACTACTAAGTACCGCACACATTCTACGTAAAATATTTTCAATACAGTAAAACAATACAGCATCACAACAAACCAGAGCATATACCCAAGGCACACAGTAAGTATTATATGAGTGGAAGTGAGAAGCGGTATGAGCACCAACCAGAAAGGGTTACTGAAAACGAACAATATAAGATCTTCTGGAACATGACCATCCAATGTGAACATTTTATTGTGTCTAGAAGACCTAACATTTCTGGCGTAGAAAAGAACAAGGCAATTATTGTGGATATTGCTTCACAGTAGGATCAGAGAGCGAATAAGAAGGAAAGTAAAAAAAGAGGAGAAATATCACGAGCTGAAGTGGGAAATCAGGTAACTATGGAGAATCAGCCACGTAGATGTAGCACCGATTGTGGTTGGTGCACTAGAAGCAGTTTGGTAAAAGGTTGAATGTAGGGCTTGAGAAGCTAGGATTACCATCAAAACAGCCTTCTTAGAATTTTAAGGAAAGTATTCGAAAGTTGAAGAAGGAACGACCTAAAGGACATTTAGCCATTTGATATAGCTCAACCTTTTAGTATATTGTCGGTATAACATCTGCCATAGCCAATGAGTCAATGGAAATGGTAATGAAGGTGATGATAATAATAATAATAATAATAATAATAATAATAATAAAATAATAATAATAATAATAATGATGATGATGATGATAATAATAATAATAACAACAACAACAACAACAACAACAATATAATAAGGTTTCCTAGTGGAACAAGATCAAAGCTTGCTTACCAAAATCTACCAGGCTAACGTTCTTCAAAACAGTTCTGACTCTAATTGCAGATTCTGCGATAAATTTGATGAAACAAGAGACCATCTCGTTTCGGAATGTCCTGTGCTAATACCAAACGAATATAAAAATCACCACGATAGTGTAGGACAGTATGTAAGCACTACAAAATCAGCACCCCTGCTTACTAGTATGTAACTATCTTCTGGGATTTTCCAGACAAATCGTCCAGACATAATCATTAAGTACAGAGAAGAAAATACTTGTAGACTAATAGATGTAAGTGTTCTCACTGATAAAAATATATATGTAAAGGAATTTGACAAATTAAGTAAATATAAGGACCTGGAAATTGAAATGCAAAAGATGTGACATCTTAAAGCGAGAACTGTTCCTGTTATTGTGGGTGCCCTTGGTATGATAAGAAAAGGATGTCAGAAACATCTAGATAATATCCCAGGAGAACTATGTCTCAGAAAAATCCAAAAGATTGTGCTGACAAGTACTGCCCATATCCTTAGAAAAACCCTATCAATTTAAATGTCTGTGTTGTACTACATGAAAATATTTCGTTATGGCTGTGATGCATGTGCCGGGTGTACTCTTATGAGACGGGTAGTCATGATGAATATACCGGCTTCGTGTATTTTACCACAGTGTCACTTTGATGGCATGCCCTGTCCTCTCACTCACTCAATAATAATAATAATAATAATAATAATAATAATAATAATAATAATAATAATAATAATAATAATAATAATAATAATAATAATAATAATATTTCTTTATCACTTGGTCATACTGGAAATTAATAATAATAATTGTAGTAAAAAAACAGTGGTTGAGGATATGGAAAAGGAAGTAAGAGAGAGAATCAAGATGGCGATGTTTTTTATGAATATTTTGGTGTAGTGTTGGTGTTGGTGATGATGGTGACTGTCATTGATAAAAGAGACAAACGACAATAAGATAGAAGGTCTTGTTGTTGTTGATGATGATGAAGGGCCAGTGACAAGAAAATCAGATCAAACATAACAATAATGACATTAACAATGTAGAGAAGTGAAAAAAAAAAAAAACTATAAGTGTACATTGACAAAATGATATAAATATCATCAACACCAATATTTTTATGCGCTCTTTTCCAAGCCTAGTTTCCCGGTTTCTATGGCGTATGTGTTCCCACCAGCCGGACTGGACGCCAGTCCATCGCAGCGTTACTCAAGAAACAGGAAGAAAGAGTGAGAGAAAGTTGGGACGAAAGAGTACAACAGGGGTCGCCACCACCCACTGCCGGAGCGTCGTGGAACTTTAGGTGTTTTCGCTCAATAAACACTCACAACGTCCGGTCTGGGAATCGAAACCGCGACCCTACAACCGCGAGTTCGCTGCCCTAACCACTGGGCCTTTGCGCCTCCAAATAATAAATGCGTCCTTTTAAATCCAAGCCAAGCTCATGGGTCCGGTTTCTCGGTTTCAATGGCGTATGGTGTTCCCCAGCTGGACGGGATGCCAGTCCATCGCAGCGTTACTCATTTTTGCCAGCTGAGTGGACTGGAGCAACGTGAAATGAAGTGTTTTGCTCAAGAACACAGCGCGTCGCCCGGTCCGGGAATCGAAACCACAATCTTACGATCATGATGCTGCCACCCTAACCACTAAGCTACGCGCCTCCACATCAACACCAATAATATTAAAACAAATTGATACAACGAAAATTAGTTGTAACACTGCTAATAAGAACAGTAGTGATATCAATATCCACACTTGAGCCATCATCATCATCATCATCATCATCGTCGTCGTCGTCGTCGTCACCGTCGTCGTTGTCGTTATCGTCGTCGTCATCGTTGTTGTTGTTGTCATCGTCATCGTCGTCGTTATTGCCGTCAGGATCGTAATGATGTTCTTCTCCGACATCGTTGTCATCATTCTCACTACCATTGTCCTCCTACTCCTCCTTATCATCATCATCATCATCATCATCATCATCATCATCACCACCACCACCACCACCATTATCACATTCATCACCATCTTCATCAACAACATTGTAGTCACCGTCATCATCATCACTATCATCATCATCATAATCATCATCATCATCATCATCATCATGAACAGGATCATCTACACCATAATCGATATCAATACCAGCCGTATCATCATTGATGTTATCACAAGCAGCAGGAACAATAACAACAACAACAACAACGAAAACAACAATATCTTCATCACCATCATCATCATCATCATCGTCATCAACATCATCCTCATCATCATTATCGTCGTCGTCATCATCATCAATGTCATCATCAACTATATCCCCCATCCTCATCGTAAACAACGCACGATAACAACAAAAACAACAACTACAACAACAACAGCAATAACTGGTAACGATGTAATGAAATAAAATAAATAACTATATGCAAATAGCAGCGACAACAAAACTCACAACAATAAGAAGGGGAAAAAACCAAAAAAAAAACAAAGAATATCGAAAAGTAAAAAAAAAAAATGAAAAGATTAAAACAAAACAAACGTAGAAAGAATCAAACAAACAAACAAACAAACAAACAAACCAAATTCCTTGTTTATTTGGAAATAACTGACATCCGAATGAAATATGGAAATGTGTCGGGGTAAAAACGGGCCAAAATGAAATAGTCGTTATTGAAGCACAGTGTTCTTGTCTATGGGAGGTCATCCTGATGGCAATGCGAAAATGAAAATGGAAGTGAAAGCTATGCCAGAACTGACTACTATGGGCAATTGGCGCCAATACAGACCAGTGATGCGTGATAATAGACATCAGAATTCAAATTTATACTCACCGTGCGCATCCAAGTGTGTAGTTCGGCTCAGCGGCACTCGTTAAAAAAAAAGAAAGATAAATAAACAAAATAAATGAAGAGAGAAAAAATAAAAATAAAGAAAACCCCAGAAAACAACAGAAGAAACCCAAAACAACATCGGCAATAACATTGAGTATAATAATGATAATAAGCCCCAGCAACAACTACAACACACTAATAAACAAAAATAACGAGGAACGACAATAATAATAATAATAATAATAATAATAATAATAATATAATAATAATAATAATAATAATATAATAATAATAATAATAATAATAACGAGATGATGATGGTGATGATGGCGACAACGACGACGATGATGATGATGGTGATGCTGATGCTGACGATGATGATGATTGTAATAAAATGTAGTTGGGCAATAAATCATTTTCGGTGTGGTAGGCAATAAAAGAATTTTTTGTTGTTGTAATTATTACTTTCTTAATTAGTAATTTTACGTGGGTTATAATAATGATGACAATAATAATAATAATAATAATAATAATAATAATAATAATAATAATAATAAGAGTGATGATGATGATGATGATGATGATGATGATGATGATGATGATGATGATGATGATGATGATGGTGATGATGATGGTGATGATGATGATGATGATGATGGTGATGATGATGGTGATGGTGATGATGATAGTGGTGGTGGTGGTGGTGGTGGTAGTTAGTGGTGGTGGTGGTGATAATGAAGACAACGACGAGTTTGATTATGGTGACGACGACGGCGATGATGATGATGATGATGACGACGACGACGACAACAACGACGATCAATATGATAACTAATCGATTATTAGTAGTACTTATGGTAATTTTCGTTGTTATAACAGCGTTTCCAATGTTGCTATAATTATCTATGTTGTTCTTATTCAAGTATGACTGCCATAGTTGTTGCTATACGAAAACAACAACGGCATCAACAACAACAACAACAGCAGCAACAACAACAACAACAATATTTATCATTCTTATAATTATTGCGATGATGACGAAGAGGATGAAAACGATGAAGACAATGGTGATCTTGATAGTTTCTTTCAATGGCCACAAGACGCAAGGCATCGATGACATTATAGAGAACAAGTACAACAGCAAAAAAAAAAAGGTTTTCTACTGGAAGCACAAAGCCTCAAATTTTGAGGGAAGGGATTAAGTCGATTACATCGACCCAAGTACGTAACTGGTACTAATTTTATCGACCCCGAGAGGATGAAAAGGAAAGTCAACCTCAGCGGTGTTGAACTCAAAACCTAATGGCAGACGTTATAGTAATAATAACAATAATAATAAAAAGGGTGAAGATGGTGTTGAAATCCAAACTGAATGCCAAAAATTTTATGATCGCAAAGGGAAGTTGCGCTGGTCAAATATAGTGTGTCCATCCTCAAATGGACTGAAGAGGAAATATCAACACTGGATAGAAAAACAAGAAAGTTGATGACGCTGCTTGGGGCGCTACACTCTAAAGCAAACGTAAACATACTGTATATGTAAAGAAAGAATGGTGACAGAAGACTAATTAGTATAGACCACTGTATAAGTAGTGAAAGGAGAGCGTTTACTGAGTATTTGATAAATGATGAAGATCTGTTGCAATATGCCGCGAAAGATATGGGTTTAAATGCAAATGAAATGATAGGTAAGGCAGAGATTAACCAAAATGCTGCAGAGAAGAGAAAAGAAGACCCTCTTGAAACGAGAATGCATGGACAGTTTGAAAGAAATACACAAGGCGTTAAGGATAATACAGCATCATAAATACCAATATGAAGTAACAGAGAACTGGTATGAGCATGCAGGAAGATGGAAAAGTAACGATTCTTTGGGACTGATTTTCAGGTGGATCGTGCAATCGAACACCGTTGGCTGGATATTGTCATATTGAATAAGAGAGAAAAATACTGTCAGATCATTGATGTAGCCACACCAAATGACATGAATGTTGTGAGTAATGAGGTTGAAACAAGTACTCCGAATTGAAAGTGGAAATGGCGAGACTGTATGGAATGCGAGAGGGTAATGTAAAAGTGATACCAGTGGTGATCGGAGCGTTGGGTTCAATCCCAATTTAAACTTCAAAACTTCTTAAGGCAACAGGAAGTCCCACGTACGAAAAGCAGCCTTATTGGGCACAGCGCACAACTTAAGGAAAGTACTATGTCTGATGTCTTTGTTGTGACTTGACAGATGACTAAAGACTCCGGTTCATTTTTACCTACACTGTGTTACGAAGGAATAAAAAAAAAAAAAAAAAAATAATAATAATAATAATAATAATAATAATAATAATAATAATGATGATGATGATGATGATGAATATGATGATGATGATGATGATGATGATGATGGTGGTGGTGGTGGTGGTGGTGGTGTGGTGGTGGTGGTGGTGGTGATGATGATGATGATGATGATGATGATGCTGATGACGACGATGACGATAACAATAACAACAACAATAATAATAATAATAATAATAATAATAATAATAATAATAATAATAATAACAAACGTTTCTTTCTTTACTTCAAGAGTATGAGGGGACATTACGGAGGAAAATTACAAATTATGGATCCTTCGCCACCAACCAACCCTAATATGGCTGCCATCCAATCGGTGGAACAAGTCAAAGAATAAATGAATACATATAATTTTTTAATAATAAATATTTCCTTTAAATATACTTTACTTGAACTCTTTTATTGCCAGCTATATGTATTTATTATTTGTTTCTTCCTTCTTTATTTCTTTTCTTATTTCTTCGCGCTCTTCCATCCGTTCTTTAGCTTATTCTTTTATTTTTTTGTTTTGCTGCTCCATATTTGTTGGTCGGCTGCATTTTATATCGAGTTGTTTAGCTATATTATTATTAATAATCAATTTGCTTTTTGCTATTTTGATGTTTGGTTGGATATTTTATATACATACATACATATATACATACACACACACACCCACACACACACACACCACACACACACACACACACACAAACAAACACACACACATATATATTTGTGCGAGTATAAATATTCATATTTATATACTATAACTTTTTATATATTTGCGAATACATAACGCATATATGTATATATAAAAATATATGTGTATGTATATACGTGCATATGTGTGTGCGTGTGTACGTGTATATATATATATCACATGCATATACACACATACATATATATATATATATATATATATATATATATATATAACTAGATACATATGAATACATACGTATATATATATATATATATATATATATATATATATATAATACATATATATATGTAATATAAATATATATATAATACATATATATATATATGTAATATATATATACATATATATATATAATACTTATATATATGTATATATATATATATAATATATATATAATACTTATATATATGTAATATATATATATATATATATAATATATATATATATATATATATAATACACACACATATAGATATATATACTTTCATCTTGCATGAAAGATACCTTGCATTTATATGTGATGCAGATACACTTGAGTGTGTTTGTGTGTGTGTGTGTTTGTAGGGGGGTGTATCTGTTTATGTTTTGCGTTGTTTATCGTTGTTTATTTGTTTTCACGTGATGTATATTGAAATTTATCCACCGTTGTCTCGCGTCCCAGAGCAAGGAGCAACTTATTTCTGCTTGCGCCAAAGTTTCATGCCTAATTAAGAAACTATTGTTGTTGCTGTTGTTGTTATTGTTGCCGTCGTGCTACTACTACTACTACTACTACTACTACTACTACTACTATCATTCTGTTCTTGTTGCTTTGTTGTTGATGATATTGTCACTTTGTTATCATTTTTGTTGTTATCATTTTTGTTGTTATTGTTGCTATTGTTGTTGTTATTGCTATTGTTGTTGCTGTTATAATTGTTGGTATTGTTGATGTTGTTGGTGTTGCTGTTGTACTTGTTTAATATTATTGCCGTTGTAATTATTGCTGTTTTTTTGTCATTGTTTTCGCTGTTGGTATTATCAGGCGCCGTCATCTGTCTCTTTATTTGTCTGTCTAGCTGTCTGTCTGCGTGTCTGTTTTACAAATTGTGTTTACTACATCTTGCCCATAAATGATTGACCTGTCGGGTATATATCGATGGACGAACGGGTTTATTGTTTATTGGATGGATGGATGGATGGGTGGACGGATGGATGGATGGATGGATAGATGGATGGATAGATAGATGGATAGATAGATGGATAGATAGTTAGATAGATAGATAGATAGATAGATAGATAGATAGATAGATAGATAGATAGATAGATAGATAGATAGATAGATCAATCGGTCGGTTTGTACACACATATGTGCGTGACGATACACACACACACACACACACGCACATATATGTATATATATATATATATATATATATATATATATATATATATATATATATATATATATATATATATATATATACGTATGTATATATATGGATAAATGGATAGATAGATAAATGGATAGATAGATAGATAGATGATAGATAGATAGATATAGATAGATAGATAGATAGATAGATAGATAGATAGATAGATAGATAGATGAGTTATTGGATGGATGAGTGGTTATTTAGTTTTCTGGCAGTTTGTGGTTAATTGAATGGCCAGTGGTTAACCATTAGACTTTCTGAGTGGTCGGGTAATGTTTCCGTAAAATTGCTAATGGTTTGCAAGACTAACAAAAAACAGATAATAGTAGTAGATTAAAAAAATCCTCTCAACGGGGCCAGTTTACGTATGACGTCCGGTCTTCCTGCAGCTAGCTACTTCCATTATTTATTTGGGCTCAAGCTAACTATTTATTTTTTAATTGTTCCAGTGATTGGACTGCGGCCATGCTGGAGTACCGCTTTGAAAGATTTAGTCCTGTGTTTCTCAACCATTTTATTTAGCTGTGGACCCCTATGATTCCAATTTTACTTGTATGCATCCTCACAACCTTTCCATGTTTCAAAAATTATACACTTTTATAATTAAATATTATCAGGAATTGTAAGAAAAAAATTGCTACAATATTTTATGTATTGTAGAATTGTAATCAGTTTATTGGGGATAAATTTTAACAACAAAATTTTATGTGGGCCCCGGTTGTGAACCAGTAGTTCAGTCGAACAAATTAATTCAAGTACATATTTTTTTAAAGTCTGGTAGTTATTCAGGTGTCCTCTTTTTGACGAAGCACTAAGTTACGGTAACGTAAAAAAAACAACACCGGTTGTGGTGTGACAAATACACACACATAATTGCGTGTGTGTGGGTATATATAAATATACGAGAAATGTCTTTGGTTTCCTTCCATCAAATCCACTCACAAGGCTAGGACCGCCCAGGAACTATTGTAGAGAGGACGATTGTCCGATGTGCCACGCAATGAGACTGAACTGAGAACCATGTAATTAGGAAACAGACTTCTTACCACACAGTCCCACGCCTATGCCTATGATTCTTGAATAATGTTTATTTTTTTTAAATATTTATTTCAGGATTTCGTTTCCTAGGTTATCTAAAAAGAAATCATTTCGTAGAATATGTGAACGAAACACCCTGTTTGCAGAAAAGGATACTTAGTAAACACATTTGGAATGTTTTAGGCCAGGACTATATTACTATCAACACGTCATCATGAACTTCGAGTAATACAGGGTGGGACATCTAAGATCTACCATTTTTGGCTAAGATCTGCCACTTTTGTATTCATTATTACTTACTCAAAAATGTCTTTCTCTTTTTTAGGTTCTACCATTTTCTTAATCATCACTAATTAATCAAAAACTTTTGAGGAGAGATGTTGGGTGGCCTGCAAGGTTACCAAATTTGAGCCCTTGTGACTTTTTCCTTTCGGGATAACTAAAGGAAAAAAATTTCCGACATTGTCCCCGAACACTTGAGGATTTGAAAGAAAGGATTCGTAAGGAAATCAACACAATACCAACTGAGACACAGAGAGTCATGGAGAAATTCCGCCAACGACTGCATCAATATATTGCCAACAACGGCCGCCATTTACCTAATATAGTATTTTAAACCCAGTAAAATAAACTGCTTTTTATGTACTTTTCAGAAACATAAATGTCTTTTATATTAATTTCCAATGTGGGAGATCTTTATGTCTTACTCTGTATTTGAAGTAGAAGGGAGAATAGAATGGGGAGTGTGTACTGCCCTTAAGAAAATCTGGTGGATACAAGTGCTGAAGTTGGTTTGTATATGAGGGCCAGTACTTGAAGTCTTTCCTGTTTCTCTGGAATATTTCAGAATATAACTGTTCGAATCTGTTTGCATTTGGGTCTTTAGATGCCTTTATTTTCCTGAGATAGGGGTTTTAAATCCTGCAAAGTTGCTCTCCGGTGTATTTCATTAAAACAAATGAAATGTATTATTTTTAAGTATAGTGCCCACCTGATGGACTTCCATATAGATTCCGTCAACTCAGTTTCCTTTATAATTCACGGGTCGACAAGTGGTTATACAAAATGACATTTGCCCATGACGCCACGCAGTCGAATCGAATCCAAGAATATTCATCTAGGCTGCACCTACTTTACCTCTATCTATCTATCTATCTATCTATCTATCTATCTATCTACTATCTATCTATCTATCTATCTATCTATCTATCTATCTAACTAGCTATTAGCGTGTGTATTTTGTATATGTCTACAAACAAATACACGCACGCACATATGCACACACATACACAAGCATACA
>NC_043007.1:65953272-65980772 GCF_006345805.1 Octopus sinensis | reverse complement strand
TTCGTATAGTGGTTAAAAAACTCCTACACTTCGTAGTGTTACTGGTTATGATATACAGAGCAAATGTAGGAAAAATTACGTTAAACATAACTTTGTATCTCTTGTTCTTACGTACGTTTCACCTATTAGGAGTCTGCATTGGATATTACAAGAGTAAACTAGACGTTTAACCATAACAAATCATCAGGTCATACTTTATTACATTATGTTACAAAGAACTAATGTCTGTAATTGGATACATGGCGAGACTTTTATAAGTATTTTAATAGGGAAGCTGAAAGAAAGCTAAGGACAGGGAAAGATAAAGTGGAGCGATGAAACAAGAGAAAAGGGTAGACAAAATAGGGAATAAAGAGAAAGAGAGTGGAAGGAAGTGTTCCTTGATGATCTGTACTGGTTAAACATCCAATAGCCTTTATATGATCCAAAACAGATTTCCAAACAACTACAACAGTGAAACATGCGTAAGAACAAATGATATGTACAGAACTTTGTATCACATGCACGCACACTTACACATACATTTACTTACTTTACATGTGCTACGTTCTCACGTTGTAGTTTATGTTGTTGTCATTTTCTCCGTTTTTTAAAATTAATTATATATATATATATATATATATATATATATATATTAGAGGTAGTTCTGGTAAATACCACATGCATACACGATTATACACACATATATGTATGTGTATGTGCGTGTGTGTGTGTGTGTGTGTGTAACTGCCGTAGTTTGGCATAGAAACTGCCAAAGTTAAATTAACAAATAAATAAAAGAAGGAACAGAGAGAGAGAGAGAGAGATTGAGAGAGAGAGACGAAAGAAGACAATCGAAAGTGACTAGAATTATCATGTTTTTTCATTAGTAATCAGTGTGTGTGTACAGATATATACAAATATATATATATACATACATACATGCATACATACATACATACACGCACATACATACATGCATACATACATACATACGCACATATGTTTTACTCTTATTTCTGGCCTTATTAAACACATGGGGATGTCGTACAAAGCAGATGAATGAAGACAATAATAACTGCAATCAAGTACCATAATCACAATTTTCTCATTTGTAGTGATTTAAAAGTTATTGCTCTCCTACGAGGACATTAAGGGACTATACACTAAGTATCCCTGTTTTTTGTGTATGTGTGTGTCTTTGGGATAGTAGGGCAGAGAGCCAGCACTATGAAAAAAAGACTGGCCACCAAGAACCAGCTTTTTACCCGGAAATCACAACGTAAAAGCTGTGTCTCTAGTTGCCCCCCCCCCCAAAAAAAAAAGTTCTGCTGCCACCCCTCCACATCAAATTAGGGCTTATGAAAAATTTGCGAAGGCTCTGAACAACACTGGAACTACTTTCAAGTATCTGGAGTAAAAGTTTCCTCGTATAAGTGAAGGCAAACTAAAAGCAGGAATCTTTGTTGGCCCTCAGATTCGAGAATTGATGAGGGACAAGCATTTTGAGGATGCATTAGCAGGTGTCGAAGTGAAAGCCTGGTTTTCCTTCAAGAAGAATGTCCAAATCTTCTTGGGAAACAGCCTCTTCCCAGAATATGAAAAAGTTATACAAGACTTGATATCAAGTTTCCAACAAATTGGGTCTAGAATGAGTGTGAAAACGCATTTTTTGCACCCGCATCTTGACTATTTTCCCAAGAATTGTAGGGACTACAGTGAGGAACAAAGACAGCGGTTCCATGAAGACATTTGCACCATGGAAACTCGATACAAGGGCAAATGGAATGTCAGTATAATGGTGGTGGATTTCTGCCGGTCATTGAAATGTGATGGTGTCGATGCACAGCACAAGCGGAAATCAAAGCGGTTCTCCTTCCTTTGAATCAATATGTAGGCTAACCATCAGGTGTATATTTTTTACACTCATTTGGTTTGATGATGATAATTCTGATTCATTTCATAATGAAAGTGGTTCATTTCATGTTGATTTGGAAAACATATGTTCTTAAAACTAACAGAATGTGCTTTTCTTTGATTAGTTGCTTCATTTTAATAAAGTGACAATTTATTAAAAATTCACATTTATTATTATTATTAATTTGTATTTTATTCAACATCCTTATGTGACGGAGTGAAATGGTTTAGATATTTAAAATCAGCAGCCCCAAGAATATGTATTTACCCGGTGCATATCGCCACAGATCCTTGAATAAAAATAATGAAAAATTCCCAAATACAGATCAGTGTTATTATTAAGAAGTGATAAAAATTCAAAATTATAGAAATTTAAATTTAAAGTACGAACGAGAGCAACCAGCGTCCACACGTTGATGGAATGGCATCATCAGTCTCTAAGTTTCAATTTTATAACAGGCGAAAAGAAAAAGACAGAAAAAAGAACACAGAAAAAAAGAGGAAAGAAAAAAGAAAATGAAAAAGAATATTTAATCATACAGTTTTTATAGATGAATAAAATGACAGGAGAATATCACCAATTTTATACAAAACTGTTTGAATAAATATTCTTTTTCCTTTTCTTTTTTCTTTCCTCTTTTTTCTGTCTTCTTATTTTCTGTCTTTTTCTTTTCGCCTAGTATTATTATTATTATTATTATTATTATTATTATTATTATTATTATTATTATTGTTGTTGTTGTTGTTGTTGGTGGTGTTGTTGTTATTATTAATTTATCTATGTACGTATATATGTTCGTGTATATGTATACATAGACACGCGCAAGCATATGAATGTATATATATATATGCTTGTGTCTGTGTGTAGGTGTGTGTATGTGTGTGTGTAATTGTTTGGTCTCGTGTTTTTTGTGATATTCAGTCGTCTTTTTATCCAACCGGAAGTATATTTCATCTATTTAATTTCATGCTTGTTTATAATTACAGCTTTGGCAGACACGCATAAACAGACATATGCACACGGATATATGTATGAGAAATGTATGTGTATATACGCATGCGTTCTGTTCATTTGTAGATTGTGCAGTTGACTTCCGTTTTTGACCGCAGCGTTGCAGAACAAAATAGCACAAACATACATTTAACGTTAATACACTTTTCGCGGTCTGAAGGTTGTTCGGCTTGTCTCTGGTGATGTCTGGCTGGGTTTATCAAGGAAAATATATTTCTTGGGCAGCGTGTAGAAATAACTGAACAACACCCGTGAACATTTAAGAGAAGATTTTTATCATCTCACATAAAGACAAATTGCGTTCGCTTCTTACGGATGGCAAGAGCAATAATTACATACAGGGGAAGAGATACAGCTTGGAGTTTACGGCAAGATATGGATACAGCAACATGCAGCTTGCCCAATATTACTAGTAACAATTGTGTTATATATAGTGGCGATGGAGGTTCCTGTTAACTATCTGCGCCATCTATCTTAGCCGCATTTCTGGGTCGTCTGGCGTACGTATATATATATGTATGTATGTATGTATGTATGTATGTATGTATGTATGTATGTATGTATGTATGTATGTAGTATGTATGTATGTATGTATGTGTGTGTGTATGTGTGTGTGTATGTATGCATGTATGTATGTATACACACACATATATATATATAATTAATCAAAAAGACGGAGAAAGACAAGAAAACGCAACAAGGCGAGGGCGTGGTACATGCAAAGTATTAATAAGACGCTCACATACATACATACATACATACATACATACATACATACATACATACATATATGTGGGTGTGTATATCTGTGTGTTTGTGTTGTTTATCTCCCGATGCCACCCGACAATCGGTGTTCTTTATATTCCTATAACTCAGCGAGAACGCTATAATGAATATTATGCTTAAAAAGTAAGTACTGCGGTCAACTAAAGTCTCTGAGGCAGTGCCCCATCACAACCGCAGTCCAATGAGAAGAGATATGTATGTGTGTGTGTGTGTGTGTTTGTTTGTGTGTATGTGTGTGTGTGTGTTTGTGTGTGTGTGTGTTGAACCATTAATCCCTACACATTTTTTCTCTCTCTCCATTTTTTTTATTCGTTCTCTCTCCAATTTCTCCTCTCTCAATCCTTTCTGTCGAAGGGCGTAGGCAAGAAACGTCAACATTTTTTGCATTCTTCCTGAGAGCCAAACTAATAAACCTGCTTCTTGTTTCCTCACCTGTCCTCATCTTTTTGAACTATACATACATATATATACAGTTGCGGCCAAAATGTTCAGAACGGCATTGTTTTCATCAGAAAAGTAGGTATAAGTTTTTATCAAAGTTGTTTTATATTCTATAATTTTCACAGACAATAAATACGATATTATTTGTTATTGTCTAAGAATTTGATGTAATTTGAGAGGATAATAAAAAAGTTATGGATGATTTAGTGATTTACTGCAAAACCCATGGTGCCGTAAGAAATTTATGAATTTTCGACACAAGGTGGAATAATTCTGCTAAAGCACAGCAGATCCTGATGCACACACAATGCTATAAATGTCATCATGTAAATATTGGGTCGATAAACCCTTTGGGATAGAAAAGTCGGAGGTAGCCCGTGGACACAAACTTACATCTCCTGTAGGCATGACAGGCGTTCTGAGTAATATCTACTACGTCCATATATGTATATATATATAACGGGAAGCTTTATGAAAATAAACAAAAGACGAAGGCAGGTGGAATACAAACAAACAATTGTATTAGTATGGCGCTCAGGAATATAAATAAAACAAGTCTTTTACGTTTCGAGCCTACGCTCTTCAACAGAAAGATACACAGAAAAGAAACACAGAAAGAAACAAGGAGAGAAAAAAAATGCGTGCAGAAGCTAGCGAATCAACATGGCGATATGTGTGTGTGCGTGTGTGTGTGTGCGTGCGTGCGTGCGCGTGTGTGTGTGTGTGTGTGTGTGTGTGTGGTGTGTGTGTGTGTGTGTGTGTGTGTGCGTGTGTGAATCGTTCGCGATTTTCTTCCTCCGTCTTTCCTTCTTTTGGATTTTCCTCTATTTCTGAAGAAGAGCTTTTCTCGAAACGTTAAATCCTCTTTCCTGAGCGTCTGATAATACATTACTTGTACCATGTCCTCGTGTTGTTTTTTCATGTTTGTTCTTCTTTGTTTGGATTCATCATACACACACACGCGCGCGCACACACACACACACACACACACACACACACACACACACACATATATATATATATATATATATATATATATATATCAGAGTGGCTGATTCGCAATTTTTCAACCGAAAGGCAGAAATATGTACGTCACTAAAGTGACTAGGAGGTACTATTCAGCACCAGTATTGCTAGAAATAAGAGTCAAAAGAACTCATAGCCACTAGAAAGCACTTATCTTAACGACTGACAAGGGAGACAAACTCCCTCAGCACACGGGCATATACATGTGTGTGTGTGTGCGTGTGTGTGTGTGTGTGTGTGTGTACCTATGCGTGTGTGTTTGTGTCTGAGCGCCTTCGTGGGTATTAGTATGTGTGTGCTTGTGTGTGTCTATGTGTAGAGGAGATGCGCATGCATAATGCGTGCAGATAGTGAGAGGAAGAAAAGAAGAGAAAAAAGAAAATGATACAAACCCAGAGGAAAATAATTAGAATGCTTACTTCAAAGAGAATGTATTAAAAGATTAGCCTCCCTCATATTCTTGCCAAAACTGTACCCACCCCCTTCTTCCGGCCCCCTCCCCCTCATAAACAAAAACCAACACCTCCCATCAGGCAAAGCCAACTGCAAACACAAGTGATTACAGGTTGACCACAGGTCAGATAGTAGCTAAGTGAAGAAATTGTCGGTCGAATAACACTTTTATTTGCACTACTGGATCGCTAGTGGCACGGAACGACTTAACAGAAGAACAGAGCTCTCGAAATATTAGATGCATGCATTCAGTTAAACGAAGCGGGCTATACGCGTACTCAAAACACACAAACGCACATGCGAGCGCTTACACAGATGTACACACACTCCCATAGATACATACATACATACATACATACATACATACATACATACATACACACACATACATACACACATACATATATGCATCCATGCATACATACAGACATATATATGTACATGCATACATACATGGATGTATGCATGCATCCATGCATACATACATATATACATACATGTATACATACATGCATACATACATGTATGCATAATACACACGTACATGCATACATACATGTACGCATAATACATACATATATGCATACATACACACATGCATGCATACATATGTAAGTATACGCATAGATACATATATACATGCATACATATATGCACATATGCATACGCACGTGTGTGTGTATTTATATATACTCCCCCATATATATATATATATATATATATATATACACATATATACAGGCGTGGCTATGTGGTAAGAAGTTTGCTTCTCGGCCATGTATATATATATATAAAATATAAGAGATAAAACCACTATTATGCAACTCAAACTGATAGACATAAACCAATACATAAATAACAAGTAATATATATAAATTTTTTTTTCAAAAAGTTTAAAATGAATGATAGTGGTCATACTGTACAACTAATGTAGTAGTTGTTGTAATTGGAGAGTGACTGCTACGAACATAATACCGATGAATTTGAATAGGTTAACTAGACATTTCCCAGACCGTTTTTCTTCTAAGGATGTGCCTTTGTGCTTGAAATAAAAGTTTTGTGAAACATTCCACATTGTTAGAAGCTTTCTAATTTTCCCTTTTTCCCTTTTCTTGATATCACACTGTTCTTACCTCTGGCTAGGTAACCATGCATCTCCTTTAAAGCAGCACACCTCTTTCTTCTTAACTGTCCCTTTCTCTCTAGGTAACCTTTCCCTCTTCTTCAGCGGCATACCTATTTCTGCCTTCATCTTTCTCTACCTCTCCCAGTTTTTCTCTCCCTCTCTTTCTCTCCCACTCCCCCCCCACTATCTCTCTCTCTCTCTCTCTCTGGCTGGGTAACCATGTACCTCCTCAACAGCAAGACATCCGTTTTGGTCCCTCTGTCACATTCTAACCTTCCACACGGTGGTGGTGGTGGTGCTGCTGCTGTTGATTGAGATGGAACTAGTAAGAATCATAATGGTGGTGAATGTAATGATAGTGATTATGATGATCGTAATAACACCAATGGTGATGACAGCGTTCACGGCGGGGAGAATAACGGCACTATTGGTAATGGTATAAATGGTATAAGCCATGGTTTCTCTACCATTATTTTTTATCTATGGACCCATTTGATTACTGTTTTATTCTAGTGGACCCCCATAAACATTCGATGCTTAAAAACTTGCCTTATAGAAACTTTTTTCAAAATTCTTATTTTGCTTATTAACTTATGTAAGCTGAACTATGTAAAATATCAGGGAAAGAAACCTAGCTGTTTCTTGCAATACATACCAGTACATACATCTAAAGCAAACGTTTTTCAGGGTCCTTAAAATACTATTGCGGATTCCCAATTTGCTATTTTGTTGCGTGGACCCCTTTGATTACTATTTTATTCTAGTGGACCCCACTACCAAGTCGATTTTTAAAAACTAGTTTTATAGAAATGTTTTCAATACTTGAGCTAACCACTGACATTTCCAGCGGACAAGGTGTTCAGCACAGAGGAAGGGTACAAACAGCCCGAAACCATGCTGGTTTGCTGGTCCTGTCGCTAGAATGTGGTAGGTGTTCTTTCCCCTGCTTGCAATATATCGGATGCAGGTTGCATCGTTAACCAGTTACATGAAATGTCCTCATGGGGGTTAAAAAATCGCAGTAACGTCCGTTCCTACGGGACAGCCACGTTGAAGTGACGACACATTACTTTCCAGTACACTTACTGCTTTTATCTCTGTCAGAGTTTTTATAACTAGCTGCTTTACTTGTCATATATATAAGAATGTGTGCTTTTGTGTCTGTGATTGTCCTTCACCACCGCTTGACAACCGGTGTCTGTGTGTTTATCTCCCCATATCTTAGTGGTTCGGCATAAAAAACCTATAGAACAATACAGGGCTTTGATAAAATAAATAAATACTTGGATCGATTCATTCGACTAAAAATTCTTCTAGACGGTGTCCCAGCATGGCTGCGGTTCAATGATTGCAACAAGTAAAAGTTAAAAAGATAAAATTAGTAAGGATTCACAAGCCCAGCTACATCCCAAATTATCTTGATGGTCATAGATCTTGCTCAATATGAATTGTCAAGAGGGCTCATCCTCAACGACTACAGTAACAACAACTACGCCAATCAAAAGGAATTGTAACAACACAAATTGGCTTCACACGGCATTCCTAAATATTTGAAGAATGTGTAACTTTTCAAAGAATTCTCATTAACATTTTTCAATCCCTATTGTCCCGTCACTTTGATATCCGAACTTAATAAAATATTCATAGAGTCTGGTCATCATTATCATCAGCATCAGCATCATCTTCATCGTTGTCGTCGTCGCCGTCGTCATCATTATCATTATCATTATCATTATCAAAATTACTATTATTATCATTGCTATCATTGTTCAATAGTTTTATTTTTATCTCGTGCTTTCACTGCACTACTTAGCACAGCTCTGTGTCCCTTAGGGTATGTGCTGTGGATTGTTTTTGAGTTGTTATTTTCGCTGTATTAAAAGTGCTTTACGTAGGATGTGTGCGGTGCCTACTAGTGCTATTTCTGTATGTTACATGTATTCGTAATTCCGGGTGCTTTGGTTATGTATTTGTATGCTTTTTAATCATATCTAATGCTCCTATTGTTACTATTATTATTGAGTGAGAGAGCGATGCATGCCATCAAAGTGACACTGGGGTAAAATATACGAAGCCCAATATACCCATCATGACTACCCGTCTGATAAAGGTACGCCAGGTACATGCATCACAACCATATGTGCGCGATATGGTAATCTCATATTAAGATAAACAGTGCATGGCCCTGCAGGTGGGTGCCCAGTTAGAATTTTCTTCAGGTCGATTATTATTATTTAATAATAGTAATACTCGATGAGTCGGCAGAATCATTAGCACACTGGGCGAAATTCTTAGCGGTATTTCGTCGTCTCTAAATTCTGCCGAGATCAACTTTGCCTTTCAGCCTTTCGGGGTCGATAAATTAAGTACCAGCGAAACACTGGGGTCGATGTAATCGACTGGTTCCTCTCCTCAAATTTCAGGCCATGTGCCTATAGTGGAAAATATTATTATTATTATTATTATATTATTATTATTATTATTATTATTATTATTATTATATTATTATTATTATTATTATCATTATTATTATCATTATCATTATCATTATCATTATCATTATCATTATTATTTTTTTTCTTCTTCTTCTTTCAAATTTGCTTCCATTTCTTGCCGAGCGTCTTCCCGACTCCTAGGGCAAAGAAACTCATAGTATACATTGGTAGGCCATTAAACCAAACTCAATAGTTCGTTCATTTTTTTAATTTTTTTAAGGTTAAATTAAAATACATGGGCAGTAACAGCTCTCACAGCGACAATGCTCTTCTCAATATGTGTGATGTACCAGTTAAGACAATCTTTTGCACTTCTTGCAGGGATGGTAAGCCAGGGATCATTCTCATATAATTTTCAGTTCCCTTCTTGATCATTCCTAGTGCTCCTACGATCACTGGTATTGTAACCGCCTTGAGATGCCACATTTTCTCAATTTCAATGAGCAGGTCTTTATATTTTCTGAGCTATTCAAACTCTTTCGCCGAGATATTATGATCACAGGGGATGCTCATGTCGATCAATAAGCAAACTTTATTGTTTTTGTCTTTCACAACAATATCTGGTTTATTGGCTTTGATGGTTTGGTCTGTATGTACTGGAAAGTCCCACAGAATCGTTACATTTCATTATTATTATTATTATTATTATTATTATATTATTATTATTATTATTATTATTATTATTATTATTATTATTATTATTATTATGTTACTTCTCAGAGCGCTCAGTCTTGTTTGCTCAGGTTCATTCTGTGAGAGCGGACAACAGTCTGTTGTTTGCCTGTCTCACGGGCTCTCTTTCCGCAGAAGACATTCAACACCTTACTACCACTCTCAGAATCCTAGCTGTCCCCAACAGAGCCGTTGTTTGGGCTTGCTCTGCTCTCATGTCAATTCCGATTTCTTTGACATATATCTTGAAACACCCTGCAACTACTGGAATGGCAGACACTCTCCTCATAGTCTACATTCTTGCAATTTCGTCTTTTCGTAGTTTGTACTTTGAAATGTTTTCCACTGCTTTGTCATTTATGCGTGCATTTTCAGGTATTGCAATATCTATGATCTTGATTTCCTTTTTTCCTTACCTAATACAATGTCTGGTCTCCAAGTATCGATTATGGAGTCACATTGGATTGTTAAATCTCAAAGTATCTTATATACTTGTTCTCTGTGACTCCTGTTCATGTTCATACCATTTCCGTGCTCTGTTCAGGCCGTACTTTTCACATAACCTCCAATGAACAAACTTAGCCATGTTATCGTCTCTCCTTTTGCAGTGACTTTGGGCCAGCTTGCTACGCTCACTCACAATATGTGAAATTGTTTCGTTTTTGCTGCCACACATCCTACAAAGGGGCGATTCGTTGTTCTTACTTATTTGGAACTTCGTTTAATTAGTTCTCAGAGCTTGTTCCTGAGCGCTGCACAGCAATGCCTCGGTGCATCCTTTCAGATCACTTCTTTTCAGTCATCTCCAAGTGTTGGTCTTGTCTTTTCCTTCGACTTCTCTGATGTATTGCCCATGCAGTGGTTTCATTTTCTTATTGTTTACTCTTTCTTCATCTTGTTTCTTAATTATTTGTGGGTGCATCACATTTTCGGTAGGTCTTGTAATGCTAATTCTAACAGCGGCAAGCAAGGATTCACTCTGTTATTTGATGTACTATCCCAGACTGTTCTTCTCGTTGACATCACAGATTTCGCATCCTATGAGGCCTCTTCCTCCCTTGTTCCTAAGCACATACAACTTGTCAATGTCCCTTTTCGTGTGTAGTTCCTTGTTAATTGTCATCACTTTCCTGGTTTTCCTGTTCATTTCCCCAAGCTCGTTCTTTATCCCCCTAACAACACTTGCGCCATATCGCATTAAAGAAACAGCCCATGTGTTCATTGAACTGATCTTGTTTTTTCTATTGAGTCTACTTCCTATAATTAATTTGGTCCTTCTGAGAAATTCTTGCTTAAAGCTTTCCTTCATTTCACTTTCTTTGATTTTTTTAATATTCCAAAATACCCAGATACTTATATCCATCAGACCCAATGCCCTTGCCTTTCTCATCGTTGGGTAGTACTATACCATTATACGACACTACATTGTCTTTGTGTATTATAAGCATACCACACATTTTAGTCACAAATTCCATTCCGATATCCATGCTGAATATCTGCACTGTTGAAACTAGGCCATTCATTTTACATACGGTCTTCACAAAGATCTTTAGACGTCTGGCATCTGGAATACCGTCAGGCGCTCACTGCCCTCTACTAGTCGGGTTATTCGGTCGGCAGAAGTTCTATGTTAGCAATGTATAGATATCTAGTAGTGGTTAAGAGCAATTGCGTTATCAGAGAAAGCTCAATATATCGACGATGAACTCGCTGGTCTATTTCGGAGGACTATCGCTCTCAGTACTACCATGGTTAACTTCTAGAA
The DNA here is from genome assembly GCF_006345805.1 of Octopus sinensis. Taxonomy (NCBI): domain Eukaryota; kingdom Metazoa; phylum Mollusca; class Cephalopoda; order Octopoda; family Octopodidae; genus Octopus; species Octopus sinensis. The sequence continues at coordinate 65,969,100 of NC_043007.1, read as the reverse complement.
GTCCTCGGTCTACCAGTGCTTCCAAGGATCACTACCAGTTAGAGATAAACTCTACAGGCACGGAGTACTGCCGAGTGGGACTATTCGAGAAGAGCTCAGTGCGATGAAACCGTCGAGCACGCACCCGTGTCCAAGGATTGCTTACTTGTAGAGTTATGAGAATAGCTGTTATCGAATACGACTATTGGCTGAATTCATCTTTTGGATCGCCCCACTACCTACATTTAAAAAGTCGGGGCGTACGGTATCCCTCACTCTAGTGGCGATGGTGAAAGAGGTTTTGTGGTAGACATAGCTGAAAGGATTGTGAAAGACATCTTCCTCTTCAGTGAAGCCTTAAATGATTTTTTTTTAAGTCCCACTTGGAAAGGTAAGTGAGAGTGGAGTGTGAAGGACTGCCTACCGATAAACTTGTGAAGAGATGGGTGACTGGTAAAAATAGTCGGAATGAATGGCCCTACTCTAAGCTTATGCCTGTAGATTGGAGACCATGAGAGATGGCTCGTACCTTTGGTGGTCAGGATAATCCTGAACCTGTGGAGTTCCTTTATTGACTCTAGTTTGAATTTTTTTTCTCTATTAGAACTGCATCATTAATGTTATCCCATACTTGGTTTAATATGTATACTTTTATCACATTTAACAGTATTTGCCGTTTCTTTCTAATCATCCGTTGTGCAAATCTCCTCACAAATTGTCTTTCCTCCTGATGTCTCCCTCATCTATGCCCCTGTGGCTACTAAAAGAAATTATTGTTTTTACTACTACTACTACTACTACTACTACTACTACTACTACTACTACTACTACTACTATCATTATTATTATTATTACTGAGTGATAGAGCAATGCATGCCATCAACGTGACCCTCGGGTACAACTATAGGAAGCCCAATACCCCCATCATAACTACCCGCCTTATCAGGCGGTTAGTAATGATGTGCACGACATGGTGACTCTATGTCAAGATAAGCAGCACATAACCTTGCAGGTTGGGCCCAGTTAGAATTTTCTTTAGGTCGAGTAGTCCATCCCACTCAAAAGGTCCTTGAATAAGGGTTATTTAAGGATGCTGAACGAAACACCCATGTTTCTAGAGGTGAATCATTCAAACCGCAAAGAATTTCTCTCAACACATGGTTACGATGCTCCCCCACTACTTCTGCTTGTGATCAGAGATGCACATATTGTCAGCTACCGTAGGAATGCTTAGTTGATTCAGGTCAAAGAACTGACAAGCAAGAAAATCATCATCATTATCATCATAATAATAATAATAAACAATTGCAGCGTGGAAGGTGTTTATAAGCCATTTAAGAAACACACAAAAACCGTTAGATTCACTTCAACATTTAAATTTAATTTGTCAAAATATTTTCGTCGCTTTGAAACCGCGACCTGTTCACTGACAAAACTCCGTGCTGTATCTTCGTACCGAGTATTTAAATTTGTGAACTTGAAATATTCAATAATTAAAGGAAGTTCAGAAAGTAAATTTTCCTGAAAACTTCAATTTATAAAAATCTCACTTGCTTAGTAAATATTTCTTTCAGTAATTTATCGTAGTTGTAATATGTCTTTAATTTAAAAAAAAATTCAAGGTAACCCAACCACGTTTAGCATGCTAGAAATAGCAGCGATCACATAGCTATTATTGTAAGGCGTATAGCGTTCCAAACAGCCATACCACTTCCTAATTTTTTTTAAATCATACCGGTCTATTAAAAAATTTTCATTTTTATCAAAAATATTCATTTAACAAATTCCAGAAACTGTTATTATTTTTGAAATTATGTCTCGTGTCAAAGTTATGCAGCTATTTTGTCTAATAGCATTCATTCAATAAATGTTCATACATTACGTATATAGAATAAACTGTGCGTTTTGAAAATAGTGAATTAAAAGCATTGAAATATGTATTAAATTAACATTAATAAAAATAGAAGAGAAAGAGTGTGTGTGTGTGTGTGGGTGAGAGAGAGAGAGAGAGAGAGAGAAAGGGAGAGAGAGAGAAAGAGAGAGAGACAGAGATTGTTACTAATGAAAACGGAAAATTTCGTCTGCAATATTAAAATCTACTCCGCAGTAAATGCAACGAATATTTAAATTTGGGGAAAGCTTGTAGTTCAAATATTCAATAAACTTCAGAAATCGAAATTTCAGGAAATTTCTTGGAATATAAATTTATAAAACAAATCTCCAGACGGTCGAGCCTTTAATAATTGCTTTAATTTAGTAACTGTAACACACCTAATTAATAAGCAGCTTTCTCCATTATATATAGAAGATCCCGATTATGTCTCCTATATCGTTCCATAAGTAATACATCTCGAGACAAATATTTCAGATAATATGTCATAAGAAAAAGTCACGAGCTTTTTTCTTTTTCATAGCTTTTTCTGTCTTTCAAAAGAATATGTATTCTAAGAAGATTTATCGAGGTCAGATAAGTAAAACAGGGTTTGCAATATACCTGGTACTCTGTTTTTGAAAGGCTTAGCACATGGTACAATTATAGGGCCATCGTCGAAACATTCTTTGACATTTTAAACCTGGTGGAATCCACCCCGTCCAGGCCAGAGCAACCGATCGAACTGGCAGAAACTTTAGCATGCTGGGAGAAATGCTTAGCGGTATTTCGTCTGCCTTTACGTTCTGAGTTCAAATTCCGCCGAGATCGACTTTGCCTTTCATCCTTTCAGGGTAGATAAATTAAGTACCAGTTACGCACTGGGGTCGATGTAATCGACTTAATACTTTTGTCTGTCCATGTTTGTCCCCTCTATGTTTAGCCCCTTGTGTGTAATAAAGAAATAAGAGAGAACGGGTATTTCATTTGTCGATCTCTAAAGGACAAAAGACAATATTAGCAATGGCGTTATTTGAACTCAAAGTGCAAAGAGCCAACGCTAAAAACTCAGCCAAATCTTCACTTGTTTTATTTATACCCCACGGAAGGTTAGAGGGCACAACGAACATTGCTGGGACTCGAAATTAGAACGTAAATTATCGCAAGTAAGTCATCCTAAATCATTGTCATCTGGTATTGTTTTATTAATTCAACCACCGTTTAATGTTTTATAAAGGAGCGACCGACAGCTTCTGTGATTTATTTATGACAAAGAATGTTGCTGGGAGAACTGTTGTTGACATCGAGGTGTTTTCCCATGAGGAATTAGCATCGTATGGGTAGAGAATTCCATTGGGAATCGAAACTAGGTTGCAGACACGGTTCGCAGAGTACAGTCTGCACGAAATAGGTGCACACGCTAAAATGATAATTATATTAAATTATTCTTCGTATTGACAACGACGGCGATGATGATGATGTTGTTGTTGATGAGGTGGTGGTGGTGGTGGTGGTGGTGGTGGTGGTGGTGATGATGATGATGACGACAACAACGTCGACGATGATGGTGGTAGTGAAAACGATGATGACAACGGTGATGATGGTGGTGTACTCATGATGAGGATGATGATGGGGAGGAGGATGATAACAATGTTGAGGATGATGACCACGATAATGATGTAGATGATGATTGGAAAGTGGAAAAATACAAGGAAGAGGAGAGAGGGAGGAGAGGGGGAAGAGGAAGAAAAGAACGGCAACGTCGGCGAGGAAAATAACGACGGCGATGACAAGGGCAACAACAACAACAATAACATCAACAACGCTAATAATAACATCGATGCAAGGCACAATGAAATAAAAATGAAAACAAAAGGACAAAAATATACACTTGACAAGCACAGCACCACCGCCTTAACCCCCCACATGACATCAAATCATCTTGTACCCGCAAACATCATGCACCACCACTACCATCACCACCATGACAACCGCAAGCACCACGGCCACCCCTACCATTACTACTAGCAGTGCCACCATCCACCATCCACCAACATCACTATCGCCATAACCTCCACCTAACATCAACATCAACATCAGCATTATCTAGCACCCCCAACTATCACATGCCACCACCACCACCACCACCACCACAACCACCCCCAATAACAAATGTAGCACTGGCACCATCATCATCAACGTTATCATGAGCCAAAATGGAAGCCTCTCTTAGAAATAATCCTTTCTACTATAGGCACAAGGTCTGAAATTTTGGAGAATGTGATGTAGTCGATTACATCGACCAAGGTGCTCAACTAGTTCATATCTTTATTGATTCTGATTGAATGAAAGGCAAAGTTGTCCTCGGCAAATTTTGAACACAGAACGTAAAGCCGGAAAAAAATGCTACTAAGTATTTCGTCCAGTGCAGTAACATTTCTGCTAACCACCGCTTTAGTGGATAATAATAGTGACCAAACCTCCCTCAAATCAGACATCCATTACCTTAAACTGGAGGATAAATACTTTAAACAACGTAGTCTCTGAACACACAAACACAAAGGTAGTACAGGCATGAGTGGAACGCTGTTTACTATAGGCTTGCGCAACAGCTGCAACAACAACAACAGCAACAACAATGAAACCACTACAAACTACTATTATCAATTATACTGCAAAGTCCATTCTAACAGAGAAGCCTCCACAACATCCTAATAATGGCAGTTCAAAATCTACTCTATTGTGTACCTTACCGTCATAAACAGATGGGATCGTTCAATAACCGTTTATCTTTCATCTTTTACTTGCTTCACTCACTGGACAAACGCTGTGCTGGGGTATCACCTTGACGGTTTAGTCGAAGAAGTCGAGCCCAGTTCTTATTTTACATTTCCAAAGCCCTTTTTTCTTCGATCCATCTCTTTTGCCGAACCGCTGGTTACGAAGACGCAAGCAAACCAATGCCGGTTGTCAAGCATTGATGGGAGTCAAGCACAAACACAGTCTCACACACGTGCGCGGGCACACACACACTTACATGTATAATATATATATAAACACACATACTAGCGGTTTCTTTCAGTTTCTGTCTATCAATTCCTCTCACAAAGATTTGGTCTGTCCGGGGCTGTAGTAGAACACACTTGCCAAATGTGCTGTATTGTGGGACTGAACCAAAGACCACATGTCTTGGAAACCAAGCAGCTCAGAACGAACAAATGAAACTTCGATCGAGATAAATAACGAAGCATTAGCGCAAAGCAGTGGTTAGGTATGAACGAACTGTTTTCACACCTTTTTACCATAAGAGATATATTTCCCCATGATAAATGCAGTGTATTTGCCTTTAGCACTTGAAATATGTGACAAACATATTTCAACTAACCTACGTTGTGCTCATACCTAAACATTGCCTTGCACCAATGCTTCGTTATCTATCGTGATCGGGCGATCTACTTGCGCAAATCAGTCAACGTGTTGACTGAATTATATATAAAGCTACAAGCTTTATTAAGTTTGTTCAGAGTTGCCCTGCTTAGCTACATCTCATTGACAAGAGTAAAAAAACTGGAAACATCGATGTCTGAATAATAAATATAATATATATATATATATATATATATATATATTATATATATATATATATATATATATTATATATATATATATGTATATATATATATATATATTATAATCTATACATACATATATATATATACGTATACATATATGTATTGTATATATTATATATATATATATATATATCTATATATATATTATAGATAAGATAGATAGATAATAGATAGATAGCTACATACATACATACATATAGACGCTTTCTCTCGAACAGATTCCTACACAAAGCATCGGTTGTCTTGCCCAATTTGTTGTTGCGCAGTGGGATTGAACCTGAAACCGTGTGGTTGCATCTTACACACACACACGCACGCGCGTATGCACACACTCACAGAGTCGGTATTTCCTGTGCACAGGAAAACTGACGGTGGTCGTTGTCAGAATTCTTCCGATCGCACAGCTGTTCGACGAGGGTTGACACGCATGGACGGGAGATCTGAACTAAAACATAACAAAAAAAGAGAGAACAACAACGTGTGTTATCCGTCATCATGCACCGCCATCACCACCATCACTAATTAGAACAACCATAAAGACAATAACAATAACAGCAGCTTATATCTGCCAACATGAAACTCCACTCTCACCACCATCACCAAAGTCAACAAAAACATTAACAACAACAACAACAACTACCACTACTACTACTACTACTACTACTACTACTAATATAAAAGGAACAGCAGTTGTAAGAACTATAGCACCACAACCAACACCACCACAGCAACAACAACAACAAAACGCAAAAGGGAGAATGAAAACAAAAAAAGTTGGCAACAAGAAACAGCCTCGACAAAACAAGAATAAATTGGGGGATGGAATTTCATTTTCGTTATGGTCTCACACTAAACAATATCGGTCTTGATGCTGGTTTATTTATTTATTTATGAGGATGCCATGCCGCCTACATCAAGCAGATGGCATTAGTAAAATTGGTAATTGCTATAATCTTTAAACACGGTGTTGTCGTCTGCTTTATACAATTCTGCTTGGCCTGTGGCGGGAATAATCAATGGTCGGTGTAATGTTATTAATATGTGACTGGACAAAATATCGCATTAAGATGTCTTCGCTGCAGCCGTTGTTGGGCATTCCGCTAATGTTCGTGTAGTATTATTATAGCGGTGTTTCGCACCGTAAGACAACGTTTTTTTTCTAAGGTATGGGTGATGGCTGTGGTGGCGATGATGCGGATGACAGTGATGGTACTGATGGCTCCCTTATTATAGACACTGCGAGTGACACGCGTACGATTGTGTATATCTATGTATGTAATATATATACCGACAGGAGCTTCGAAGTAACTCAAACGCTGACAGCTATTGAAAAGCGACATGCATGAAACTCTCGCACTTTGAGTGACATTGTATCTTTTGTCGATTAAGAATCCATACACTCATCTATCCATCTATCCATCAAGCCATACATACACATATACATGTGTACATACATACATGCATACATGCACACATATTTACACGCATGGATACATGCATAACTCTATCCATCAATATATATACATACATTCAGACAGACAGACAGACAGACACACATACATACATACACACATACATACATACATACATACATACATACATACATACATACATACATACGTACATACATACATACATGCATACATACATACATACATACATACATACATACATACACATAGATACATGCATATATATAAGATTCTCTGAAGAATTTCTTATAGGGAAATTTCTTACATATTTGTCTAAACATGTACAACTTGGTGATTCATATTAGCAAAAGAAACATGTATAATGATGAATAAATACTACCAAGCTTTTTCAGGACGGCACCAATTGTGCAAACAACATGAAACGTAAAAACAGGACAAGTAAAACAAGTAAACACAGAGAAAGGACCCTTCATCAGTTGTCAGCTGTCTATCTAGTCCTCATTTCGAGCATTCAACGAAAATAATTTAGGATTTATGGAGGGTCAAAGTTGGAGCAAAAAAAAAAAATGAAATATGTTGCTACTGGATGTGACACACTAGAATGATCTGCCTGTAACAACACATATTTCCATATCTTTTGATTGCAAATATTCTGCTCAATACCACAGATTTGCTTGTCAGTTGTTTGACCGTAACCAGTTGAGCATGTCCCTTAGTGGCTGACGATATGTGCATCTCTGATCACGAGCAGAAGTAGTGGGGGAGCATCATAGCCATGTGTTGAGAGGGATTCTTTGGGGTTTGAATGATTCACCTCTGGAAACATGGGTGTTTCGTTCAATATCCTTAAACAATCCTTATTCAGGGACCTTTTGAGCGGGATGGGTTACCCGACCAGAAGAAAATTCTAACTGGGACCCACCTGCAAGGTCATGTGCTGTTTATCTTGATATGAGATCACCATGTCGCGCACATATGGTTGTGATGCATGTGCCTAGTGTACCCTTATCAGACGGGTAGTCATGATGGGTATACTGGGCTTCGTATATTTTATCCCAGTGTCATTTTGATGGCATGCAAAATGATAAATAAAATAATAATAATAATAATAATAATAATAATAATAATAATAATAATAATAATAATAATAATAACAATAACAACAACAATAACAATAAAAACAATAATAATAATAACGTGAAAATACGCTGGGGGATTTTCCAGGGAGACTTGCTCATTCCACAACACTTCGTCATTAATCCCTTCGAGAAATATACTGAGAAAATCTTAACCTGCCTATGAGTTTACCAAAACAAGGTGATAATAAATCAACTGTTTTATAAGGATGACCTCAAATGCACATTGAAAGGGGCATTGTGAGCTCAGAAGGAGGGGAAGCAGATGTCAAGAGGGTGGGATAGGGATGTTTAGAAGGATTGTGACTTCTATTATAAGATGAATTATTAAAAACCACCTACTGGAACAATTATCCGGCATATTTGATACCGAAAGTGGCCCACACTTCTGCATTTTCGAGTTGTGTATTGCGTTCTTGAGCAAGACACTTTATTTCACGTTGCTCCAGTTCACTCACCTGTAGAAATGAGTTGCGATGTCACTGGAGCCAAACAGTATCGGCCTTTGTCTTTCCCATGGATAACATCAGTGGCATAGAAAGGAGAGGCTGGTACGCATGGGTGGCTGCTGGTTTTCCATAAACAACCTTGTTCGGAAATGGACCTCGGAAGGTAATTTTCTATGTGCAATTCCATGGTCATTCATGACCGAAGGGTTTTTACCCTTTTTATACACACACATCCATTATATATATATATATATATATATATATAATATATATATATATATATATTATATATATATATATATATATAATAAATACACACAAAATAGGACAAGAACGCAAAACATCCAGAAGACGATACAAAAAAAATGGACGGGTTTAATCTTCAGTCAAGACCGGATCATCCTCGCAATATATATATATATTATATATATATATATATATATTTGTGTGTGAAGACGAGTGGGTGTTGTTAGGGTCCTGAAGTTGATTCCTGGTGGCGCGTTGTATCCTTGAGCAAGGCACTTTATTTCACGTCGATCCAGCCCACTCAGCTGGCAAAAACGAGTTGCACTTGTAATTCACAGAGCCAACCTTATCACATTTTGTGTCCACGCTGAATCGCCGTGAGGACTACGTTAAGGGTGCGCGCGTCAGCCACTTGGACGTTAATTTCACGAACACGCTGGTCTTTGATTTGATCGGATCAACTGGAAACTTCATCGTCGTAACCGACAGAATGCCAGTTTTGTGTACGTGCGTGTGTGTATGTATGTATGTATGTATGTATGTGTGTGTGCGTGCCTATGTGTGCGTGCGTGTGTGTGCGCATGCGTATATGTGTGTGAGTGTGTGACTAAGAAACTATGAAAAGTAGAGTATTTAATAGATTTACATTAATACACTTCTGTGTTTCTTTTTCGAAAGTGATATCAGAATGAAGATAAATGCCAGAGGTGATTTCTGCTTTTAGAAGAATCTCGTTTGGGGAAAGCAAACCGTCGAAATGTTATTTGATTTTCCAATAAGTAGATTCGACGGGGCCTGACATTTGCGAATTGGGAGTTTTGGTTTATAACATTTTATTGAATGTTATGTTATCTTCTTGATTTGATTCCTACAGAGATAATGAACCCATGCTCTCGAAAGTATATAAAAAGCTATCACCTTGATGGCCTCAAATCACAATAATAATAATAATAATAATAATAATAATAATAATAAGAAGAAGAAGAAGAAGAAGAAGAAGAAGAAGAAGAAGAAGAAGAAGAAGAAGAAGAAGAAGAACAAGAAGAAGAACAAGAACAAGAAGAAGAACAAGAAGAGGAAGAACAAGAAGCACAAGAAGAACAAGAAGAACAAGAAGAACAAGAACAAGAAGAATAGTAATGATTATATTTATCTAACACAAGGGCGAAGGATGAGGGTGACAATACAAATACATACATAACGTGTGGGGGTTACATATGAAATGATAAAAAAAGAAACAAAATAATAATAATAATAATAATAATAATAATAATAATAATAATAATAATAATGATAATGATGATGATGATGATGATGATGATGATGATGATGATGATGATGATGATGATGATGATGATGATGATAGTAATATAATAATAGTAATAATATAATAATAATAATAATAATAATAATAATAATAATAATAATAATAATAATAATAATATTAATAATACCAAGCAGTGGCTCTCATGGCTTCTGATCTTAACTGACTGGAAGTGTTATCATGTACATGGTTTTGTCTTGATATAAAAGATGGGCTACAGCAAATATTCTGTTCAATACCACAGATTTGCTTGTCACTTGTTTGACCACAACCAGTTGAGCATGTCCCTTAGTGGCTGACGATATGGGCATCTCTAATCACGAGCAGAAATAGTGTGGGAGCATCATAGCCTTGAGTTGAGAGGAATTATTTGGGGTTTGGATAATTCAGCTTTGGAAACATAAGTATTTCTTTCAACATCTTTAAACAGCTCTTACTCAGGGACCTTTTGAGCAGAATGGACTACTTAATATGAAGCTAACTGGGCTCCACCTGCAAGGTCATGTGCTGTTTATCTTGATATGAGATCACCATGCCGTACACATATGGTTGTGATGCATGTTCCTGGTGCACCCTTATCAGATGTGTTTACTAGGCTTCGTATATTTTACCCTAGTGTCACTTTGAGGGCATGTACTGCTCTCTCACTCAATAATATAATAATAATAATAATAAAATAATAAAATAATAATAACAATTTTTGAACCTGTTGAAGACACACAAGATGTCGAAATATCGTTCACTAGAGGACAATGGCACTCTTCTCTCAAAAATTGAATTGCGTCCCCGTTTGAGGAAATTGACAATATTTTCACCGTTTATAAGGAAGCATTTTTGTTAGAATGCCTTCGATAGAAGAAAGTCCAAAAATGAATTTTGTTGTAGCCGTCGGTGGGCGCGAACTCATTAAAATTAAAATGGAAGAAATACAAACCTACTTCGGATTGATCACCGACAAAGACGGTGAATCTAGGATAACACCACCAAACGAAATAAAAAATTAAATTAAAGAAAAGACTATTGTCTATAAAGTATACAGTGTAGAGAAAAAAAAGATTTGAACACCTGGAGTAAAGAACCATCGAAAAGTGTCTTGGTGCGACTATGAAAGATATCTAGCCAGAGGCGGTAAATTCGCCACAATAGAAGCAAGGTTCGAGTCAACGGAGCGTGTAAGGGAGTACTCGACTCGAACTTGCAAAGTGGAAATATTTTATTTTTACTTTTATATCTGGGACGTAGGACGTCCCGGATAAAAATTTAAAATGTCCCTCCATAAGTAGAGGTAGGCTGGATTTTAGCCACACTTCTATACAAGAGGGAGGACAAGATACAATTGATCGAAATGGTAAGAGACAGGCCTACAATTCCAGCCTGTTATATATTTTGAGTATTGTTATCACTAGCGATATCAAGATATAACTTTGTATTTTGTATTTTATGTGTAGATGTATATATATATAGATGTACAAGTAATATGTACACATATATATACACATATATACATACACTAGCACTATGACCCGGCAACGACGGGTCATAATGCTAGTATATATATATATACTCTTTTACTTGTTTCAGTCATTTTACTGTGGCCATGCTGGAGCACCGCCCTTAGTCGAGCAAATCGATCCCAAGACTTATTCTTTGTAAGCCTAGTAATTATTCTATCCGTCTCTTTTGCCGAACCGCCTTGTTACCAGGACGTAACACACCAGTATCGGTTGTCAAGTGATGTAGGGGGGGACAAACACAGACACACAAACGTATGCACACACACACATACACACACACACACACACATACATATATATATATTATATATATATACATACGACGGGCTTCTTTCAGTTTCCGTCTACCAAATCCACTCACAAGGCTTTGGTTGGCCCGAGGCTACAGTAGAAGACACTTGCACAAGGTGCCATGTAGTGGGACTGAATCCAGAACCATGTGGTTGGTAAGCAAGCTACTTACCACACACCCACTCCTGCGCCATATATATATATATATATATATATATATATATATGGTAAGACTATAATAACAGATATAACAGCAAACAAAATTATCTAAATTGCTATTTATTTTGAGATATGATTTTTTATTAGCTTGGAGCATTAGTTCACAACCGGGATCCATGTAAGGTTTTGCTGTTGAAATTTATGTGTTATAAATTGGTTATATTACAAAAATGCACAAAATATTTTAACAAGTTTTCTTATGGAATTTGTAATAATATTTAATTCTGAAGATATAAGAGAATATTTTTAAACATGGAATGGCCGTGAAGGTCCATTCGAGAAAAATAGGAATCAAAGGAGTCTATGGGTACAAAATTATTGAGAAACGCTGACTTCAAATACTGGGAAATGCTGAGGAACAGAAATTTCAACGTAATGGAGATAGTGTTGTTGCTGTAGTCGTTGTCGATGTTTTTGTTGCTGCTGCTGTTGAGAGAACGGTCTTCGTCCCAGAGCTCGCAAGATGGGAGAAGTCCGAAACGTGGTCCTTTGCTATTCGTAAGACCCGCAGAAGAGAAAGCAGGTCAACCCCCGACACCGACGGATGGATGAATGCGCATCCAGGCTCAGCGGTTGCGTAGGAAGTCGGGGACAAGATACAATAAGAAAGAGTGAGAGAATGTTGGGGTGAAAGAGTACAACAGGGGTCGCCACCACCCCCTGCCGGAGTCTCGTGGAGCTGTAGGTGTTTTCGCTCAATAAACACGCACAACGCCCGGTCTGGGAATCGAAACCGCGATCCTCTGACCGCGAGTCCACTGCCCTAACCACTGGGCCATTGCGCCTTCACTTGCTGCTGTTGTTGCTGCTGCTGTACTTGCTGTTCTTGTTGATGATGCTGAAGTTGATGATGATGATGATAATGATGATGATGATGATGATGTGGTTGATGATGATGCTGCTGCTGTTGTTGCTGTTATTGTTATTGTTATTGTTGTTGTTGATGATATATGATCATGATGATAAGGGGGCAGAAGTGATTCAAAAGGCTGTAATACAAAATGATAGACACAGACAGACAGACGGACAGACGGACAGACGGACAGACAGACAGACAAACAGGCAGGCGAGCGGGCGGCCGGGCGGGCAGCACACGACTCTACACTCAGACAGACAGAGAGAGACTTATGGACAGTGGTAAGCCCCTTCCCACCTTCTGGAGCTTTTCAGTCCAGAGGCCCTTAATAAGCCAAGTTCGTAAATAATTGGAGGTTCACACAGAAATAAGCACTCAAGTGTATGCGCACGCATGCCCATAACAAATACGCACAAACACGTACATATATTCGTGTACATAGAGATAAATAACCACACATCGAAACACACACACACATATATATATAAGTATACATATATATTCGTACATATATATATACATATATGTATGCGTATATATAGATATATATGCATGCATATACATATACATATATATATATATACATATATGTATGCGTATATATAGATATATATGCATGCATATACATATACATATATATATATGCATATATATATATATACACACATATATATATATACACATATATATATATACATACATATATGCATACATATATATATATACGTACACATACATACATATATGTATATATATATATATATATATATATATATATATATATCTATATATATATATATATATATATATATATATATATATATATACGTACATATACATATATATACGTAGGCACACGCATACACACACATATATCATGTGTATGTATGTGTTGATAGATATTAAGATATTTGTATGTATGTGTGTGTTTGATTGTGTGTGCATGCACGTGTGAATGTGTGTCTCGTCTGAGTGTATGCGTGTATATGTGTTGTATAATGAAAGGTAAGCCTCCTGCGAGAATTTAGCCCGAGTTCTGGCCAATAAGCACCGCGACAACCACCACCACCACCAACAACAACAACAACAACAACAACAACAACACCGACAACAACAATAACAAAAAAGCAGCAGCACGGACTGAACTGTGCAAGAGTCCTTTGATCATTTCAAAACAGATGGTAGCTGGGGCGTGGACGAGACGAGTGGAGGTCGATTGTTAGAGGTAAGTAGCCGAGCGTGTGGAGGTGGAGGTTGAAGTGGTTGTGATAGTGATGTTGATGGCGGCGGTAGTGATACAAGGGGTTTGTTAGCGGCAGAATTTGGCGATTACTGTGGTGTTTGCGGATAGATTGATGACAAGAGAGATAGATGGTGGTGTAGCGTTCAGGCTGGTTTCACTTTCTTGATGGACAATACAGGATGGTTGTAGTGTTAATGATGGTGGTAGTAAATGCCGGTAGGAGTCGGATCTGGGGAATGGGATTAAGGAAGCTGTGGTTGCCAGTGGTGGTTATAGTTTGGGAGTGGTGGTTATCGTTTGGAAGGTAATATTTATTTCAAATATTGGTACAAAGCCGACAAGTTCGCGGGAGGGATTAAGTCGACTACATCGACCCCAGTGATCAACCAGTACTTATCTTATCGACCTCGAAAGGATAAAAGGTAAAGTCGACCTCGGCAGAATTTGAACTCAGAACATAAAGATGAATGAAATGCCGCTATGCATTTTCCCCGGCGTTGCTGACGATTCTGCCAGTTCGCCGCCTTGGCGGTGAAGGTAATATTAACAGAAGCAAATGCAGCGAGCTGGCAGAATCGTTAGCACGCCGGACGAAATGTGTCGCGTTATTTCGTCTGTCTTTACGTTCCGAGTTCAAATTCCGCCGAGGTTGATTTTGCCTTTCATCCTTTCGGGGGTCGATAAATCAAATATCAGTTGCGCACTGGGGTCAATTTAATCGACTGGCCCCCTCCCCGAAAATTTTGGTCCTTGTGCCTTCAGTAGAAAAGAATCATTAGCATACCCAGTAAAAATACTTAGTGGTATTTCGTCCGTCGGCACGTTTTGAGTTCGAATTTCGCCAAGTTGACTTTGCCTTTCATCCTTTCGGAATCGATAAGTTAAATACCAGTTAAGCTCTGGGTTCGATATAATCGATTTCCCTCTTCTTCGAAGTTGCTGGCCTTGTGCCAAAATTTGAAACCAATATTAACTGAAGCAGCAGTAAAAGTCAGTTATACTCTATGGTCATGATGTTAGTTGTGATAATGGGGGTACCATGTCGCCGTCGTTGTTATTGGTCTGTTGTTGCTTAACCCCAAGTCAGTTCTCACTGAAGAGAACTATGATCCACGGTATTCTACATGTACAGGCCACAACTGTTCTTCCTCAAGAAAACCTTACCCTCGTCCGCACATATATATGCAAACGTATGATCAACACTAATTAACGTAGGCTCTGAATTTCAGGGATTAAAACTGATGTTGAGATTACTCAGTGTAAATGGTGGAGGCAGTGGTGATCACTAGTAGAGTTAATGGTAATGTTGGTGCCATTCACTATAATGATGGCAGTGGTGCGTGTACTAAGCTAGAGGGAACTGTGGGGCGGTCAGTACTAATGGTGACACTGTTAACTGTGGTGGGCGGCATGAAGAGTGGCTGTGTATGCTGTGGATTACGTGCGCCTGCTTCGATGCTGAGAAGGATAGACTTAAGTTAATGAGGCGTATTTGTCTCTGATGTCAGTTATATAAGGAGTCACACAGACCAATTTCTCTCATTTTCTCTCTCTCTTTCTCTCTCTCTCTCTCTCTCTCTCTCTCACACACACACACACACTCCCTCTTCCACACTCTCCCTATTTATCTATGTCC
>NC_043007.1:65933272-65948272 GCF_006345805.1 Octopus sinensis | reverse complement strand
AGGAATAAAGGGTGTATGATGCAATCTTCTCATCAGGAAAGAAAGGGAGCCTCTCTCGGCAACAAGACAAACAAAAATTTCGATGACTGCCTACATGGTTAACAAAACGACAATAAGTGATTTTTAAAAATCATTCAAGGATAAAATATATGCATACATACAAACATATATGTACGTACCGACATCTACATGTATATATACATGCATATATAAATATATATACGTACAGGAAACCACAAAAAGACGTAGAACTCAACAGAAACGAAAACGGAAAAGCCATTTTGTTACAACAGAAGGACAGAGACGTGGAACAGGACGAGAACGAAAACGGGAAAAACATAATGTAAAACGGAAAGACAAGGTACAGGACATGCTACACAAGGAAAAATCCCCTTCATCAGCTGTCGAAGGCAAGACAGGACACGTCTAACATGCTAAGCCTTCCTACGAGAGAATTAAAATAAAATAACCTCGCAGAGGGGTAAATATATATATATATATGTGTGTGTGTGTGTGTGTGTGTGTGTGTGTGTGTGTGTGTGTGTGTGTGTGTGTGTGTGTGTGTGTGTGTGTGTGTATGTGTGCGTGTGTGCTTTTCCGTATTTGTTCTTGTAAGATTCTTGATGTGAAATCGTGTTTTGAGACAGATATCGTTATATTTGAGGATGGTTACCTTTTCTGCAGATTAAACATGCACTACTTATTCGATCTGCACATTATTATTATTATTATTATTATTATTATTATTATTATTATTATTATTATTATTATTATTATTATTAGTTTATTCGTCAAAGTTCTTCCGTTACATATTGTGACCGCTTCAAGTGAGATTTGAAATCAGAATGCAAAGAAATAACTTTGACAGATAAGTAAAAGTAGTAATAGTAATAGTAATGATAATAATAATAATAATAATAATAATAATAATAATAATAATAATAATAGTAGTAGTAGTAGTAGTAGTAGTAGTGTAGTAGTAGTAGTAGTAGTAGTAGTGTAGTAGTGGTGGTGGTGGTGGTGGTGGTAGTAGTAGTAGTAGTAGTTGTAGTAGTAGTAGTAATAATAATAATAATAATAATAATATAATAATAATAATAATAATAATAATAATAGTAATAATAATAATAATAATAATAATAATAATCATAATAATAATAATAAAGCTGAAGTGAAAATCACATGAATATTGCATGTGTTAAATAAAAACTGCGTATGCTTAATCGGCAAAAAGTGATCATCCCTAAGTTTAAGATTACATTTAATAATTTGTGAAATAGAAAGCTAGCATTACACTGAATTCTCTAATTTGTGCTACAAAGAATTGTCTCTAATTCAGACGAATTCTGAATCAGTTATAATGGTGGCAAGCAGCCAAACGCCAGATAGATTTCTTAAAAAGTTTTTTTTTTTATTCATAACCCTCTCTTTACATGGCCTCCTCAGCAGGTGAGAGGGAAGGAGGTAGATATTCTCAAACTATAGGCATAGACCGAATTATTATTATTATTTATTGTCTTTGCACAGCTTCTAACGCTGGAGATGTACTACGGTGCATGCTGTTTACTACCAGTGAACTAAGATAACACCTCTTATTTTTCGAGCATCATCCGGAGTATTCGAGCGGTTCCAAGTAGTGATGTTTTCTGCACGTGCACCACCCTTATGGCAGCCCATATTTGTCCCGTGTACTTCTCAAGATTTTTATTCACTGTTCTCAGGACTCCGACAATTATTGGTATTACCACCACCTTTTTTAGCGACTACAACTGCTTAACCTCCCAAGCTAAACTGTTATATCTATTGACTTTTCTTTCTTCCTTACCACATACCTTTTTGTCAGCTGGACATGTTATTCTATTACCCAGTATCGTTTGCTTTCTTTCTCAACACTATGTCTGGTTTCCTATTCTCTATCTCATGATCGCACTGAATCATAAAATCCCATAGGATCTTTACATTATCATTTTTGATAATGCCTTCGGATTTATGCTCGTACCACGTTTTTGCTGTATCAAGTCCATACTTGTTGCAAAGTGTGCAATGGACAATCCTTGCTAAATTGTCATGACATCTACTCTATTCTTTCTGGGCTAGTGGCGTACATTGACTGGTAATATGCCATATGGTTTCACCATTTTGTCCACAAATTCTGCACTTATCACTTTCTGATGTTGTCTACTGTGTATTTGATGTAATTGGTTCCAAGTGCTTGCTCTTGGGCAGCCTCCGTTTCTGGTTTTAAACCACTTTTAGTCATCCATAGCCATCTTCTTTCTCTGCCTGTCTTATCTTCAACATCCCTATGAAATTGTCCATGCATTCTTTTCTTTATCCACCTATTTTCAGTTTGAGCTATTCTTGTACAGTGTACAGTGCTTTATCTTTGCAATCTTCCATCCAACACAAGCTTGACCTTCTTACTTCCAATAATATTGGTTCTGTGGCATTTTTATATATCATTCAATGCTGTTTTCTTCTGCTCTAATGCTGTGTTCGCATCCAGTCCTCTTCTCCCTCTTTTTCTTGGAACATACAGTCTGTCTGTGTCTCTTTTTGAGTGGAGTAACCATATCTAGTTAGCAACTTCCTTGTCTTCCTCTCTAAGCTGTTTAGTTCTACTGTCCATGCGATTACCCCTGCTCCATATATAAGGAGTGACACCGCCCAGGTGTTGGTTGCTTCAATCTTATCTCGTCCGTTTAATTTGGACTTAAGGATCAGTTTCAGTCTGCACAAGTACTCCAACGTAAATTTTTCTGTCATTTCTTTCTCCATCAATTTATCCATTTCCAATATCCCCATGTAGTTATGACCCGTCTCTTCTATCTGTTTTATAACCTCCCCTGACAGTATCACTAGCCTGTTCATACATTTAATTTTGCCTCTCTTCAATACTAACACACCACACTTTTTTCAGTTCGATCTCCATTCTGATATCAGCACTGAAAGTATACACCGTATCAACGAGGGAACTGACTCAGGATTCATCTTTACCATAAAGTTTGAGCTCATCCATGAATAACAGGTGGTTGACTTTTTGTTGGCGGCTTTTGAGTACATATCCAGCCTTTGATTTCCTCAAAATCAATGTTAGTGATATCATGCACAGTACAAATATCAGTGGGAACAGGTAGTCCCCTTGGAAGATGCCTCTCCTGATTTCTGTTGTCCCTAAAATTCTTCCATAAGCTATTAATTTCGTCCTCCTCTTTGCCATACTTTTCCCAAGCAATCGGTCAACATTCGATGCAATACCAAATAGGTTCATACATTGCCTAATCCAAGAATGTGGGATCATATCGTACGCCTTACGATAGTCGTTCCATGACATGGCTGTTAGTTTGCCTCCTCTTGCAGTCTCTATATACAGATTTGTCTACCAGGAGTTGATCCTTGGTACCTCTGCACTTTCGCTTGAAACCCTTCTGCTCATATGGCAGGACTCCATTTTTTTCCAGATGTCCGTACATTGACACGGCGACTATTCCATTCAATAATTTCCACATAAGTAGCAAACAGGATATCGGCCTGTAATTGTCAACTTTATTGTCTTTTTTCTATGTTTTTCAAGCACGGCACTGTCCTACAGATTGTCAACTACTCTGATGTTACTTGGTCGGCATTTAACAAGGTGGGGAGCTGTGCAGCTACTCGTGCATGACATTCTCCAAACCTTTTGATCCAGTAGCTTTGAACTCCATCTGGTCCCGGGGCCTTCCAGTTGCCCATTTCTTTTGCTGATTTCCTTCACTTCCCTTACTGAAATGACTAGTTCTGCTTGTTGTGGACAGACTACTGTTTGTTTCAGCCCTTGCAACCATTCAGCATCCTTCTTATGCTCCTTGACTTTGCTCCAGATGTCACTCCAAAAACTTTGACTTTCAATGTTATCTGGTATCAACTTTTCATCTGTACACTCTCCATTTATTTCTTTGCAGAATCTCTTCCGATCTACTCTGAATTAGCTATTATGTCTATTTCGCCCGTCGCTACGTTCTGCATTCAAATTCAGTCGAGGTTCGGCCTTGCCTTTCATCCTTTCGGTGTTGATAAACTAAGCAGTTGAATACTGGGGGTCGATGTAATTGACTTAATCCCTCCCCACAAAATTCAGGCCTATAATAGTAGGGATTATTATTATTATTATTATTATTATTATTATCATTATTAGGACGGTGAGCCGGCAGAATCGTTAGCATGCCGGACAAAATAATTAGCGGTATTTCGTCTGTTATTACGTCCTGAGTTCAAATTTCGCCAAGGTCGACTTCACCTTTCCTCATTTCGTGGTCGTTAAATTAAGTACCAGTGAAACACTGTGGTCGGCGTAATCGACCAGTCCCTTCCCACCAAATTTCAGGCCTTGTGCCTTTTTGCATTAAGCATTATTAATGCTTAGCGGCATTTCGTCCGTATTTACGTTCTAAGTTCAAATTCCGCCGAGGTCGACTTTTCGTTTCATCCTTTTGGAGTCGATAAATTAAGTGCCAGTTGAGCACTAGGGTCAATATAATTGATTTACTCCGTCCCCCGATCTTGCTGCCTTGTGCCGAAATTTGAAATCTTTTATTAACATCATCATCATTATCATCATCATCATTATTGTCATCGTCATCGTTATCATCAACATCATCATCATCGTCATCATCATCATCATCATCATCATCATCATCATCATCATCATCATCATCATTATCATCATCATCATCATCATCTATCGTTGGTTGGTTGGTTTATTAGAGCCTTAATGACGTAAATAAACAGACGAAAATTATTATTGTTATCATTGGTTGGTTAGAGCTTTAAAAGATGTAAATAAACAAATATAAAAAGTAAAGGAAAATATGTCAAAAAAAATCATTCACAACAAGAATGCCAGAGATGAAAGAAGAACATCACAAAAACAAAAACAAAAAAAAAAGTGTAAGACAGAAAGTGAAAAAAGAAAGGAAGAAGCAATGTGAAATGTCACTTTGACGTCACCAATCATGACAATAACCCGCTCAATTTACATTGATACGTCTGTCCTAATGGTGACAATTTGATTACTGGTCAACCTGGCGCAGGCGTGGACCGCTCAACCAAACAGAGAGGGAAAGACGTGGAAGAGGCGATGGAGATGGAGAAGGTGAAAGTGGAGGTGGTGGAGGACGAAGTTGGGGATTGGATTGGAAGAGAGGGGTAGGGTGATTTTGAAATAGGAAGTTAGAAAGTGAGATAGATAGATAGACAGACAGACGGACGGACGGGCGGACAGACAGCTAGATAGCTAGCTAGCTAGATAGATAGATGGACAGATATAGATAGAAAAAAAACAGACAGACAGACAGACAGACGGACGGACGGGTGGACAAATAGACAGACAGACAGATAGATAGATAGATAGATTGATAGATAGATAGATAGATAGATAGATAGATAGATAGATAGATAGATAGATAGATAGATAGATAGATAGATGGGTAGAGAGCGCGAAGGAGTGGATGTAGAAGGGAGAAGTCAGC
This sequence comes from Octopus sinensis, assembly GCF_006345805.1. NCBI lineage: Eukaryota > Metazoa > Mollusca > Cephalopoda > Octopoda > Octopodidae > Octopus > Octopus sinensis. The sequence continues at coordinate 65,942,765 of NC_043007.1, read as the reverse complement.
TCAGTAAGAAGCGAAAATGAAAGAAGGAAAAGAAAGAAGAAAAAAGAGTGGATAATAAGAGGCAAAACAAGGAAAACAAACGAAAATGTAATTTCTTCGTCAACGACAATAACAGTAACGAGAGGAACTGAAAAGGAGGCACCAACAACGTTAGCATAGTCCTCATCCTCGCAGTCGTTATCATCATCATCATCATCTTCATCTTCATCTGCAGCAGCCATAACTTCCTCTTTAAAATGACAAAACAAACAATGTCGGTTACAATAAACCACCCACCACCCACCACCCGCCTCGTTCTGAAATCGCTCTATCAGCGCGTAACACGCTAGCCGTCACCTCTCTACAGCCCGTTCTTTCATCTCCTCCTTCTGCCCTCTTCCCTCTCGGACTTTCTGTCTCTTTCTCTCCAGCTATCTATCTCCTCTCGCTCTTCTTCTCCTTCTCCTTCTTCGATTCTTCTTTTTACTTCTCCTTTCTTCTCTTCTTCTTCTTCTTCTTCTTCTTCTTCTTCTTCTTCTTCTCCTCCTTCTTCTTCTTCTTCTTCTTCTTCTCCTCCGCCTCCTCCTTCTCCTTTTTCTTCTTATTCTTCTTCTTCTTCTTCTTCTTCTTCTTCTCACTCTCCGTCTCTCCATTCCCATCTCGTTCTATCTCCTTGCATTTCTCTCGTTTTCTAACTCCTTGAAATCCTTTACTGTCCGTCTTTATTTTTTATTTTTCCTTTATCTCTTTCCCTTAATCGATATGCTTCACCCTTTCTCCTCTATGATCTTCCTCCCCTCTCTCTCTCTCTCTTCTTAGTCTCGCTTCCCTTTCCTTGACTTCTTTTCTTTCTTTTTCACTTTGTCTTTCTCTTCCTCTGTCTCTCTTTCTCTCTCTCACCCTTTCTCTTCCATAAATACAGATTAAACTAATTTACTGCGAATTAGCTGGCAACAGACTTAAAATCTAATCGTTGGCCTGTCTTTTGCTGTTATTTGTTATCTTTTTTGTCTAAATCCCTTTTTTCTCTCTTTTCTTCTTCGGTGCCGATTCTTTCATTGTTTTCAGGATGCTGCACAGATAGACACATTAGCTATTTAGTTTTCACTTTCTGAGTTCAAAAGCACATTAAGGTCGATTTCTCTATTCTTTCCCCCCAGAGCCGATAGCATCAAAATACTTCGTCATTTGTTTCAGTCATTGCACTGCGACCATGCTGGGGTACTACCTTGAAAATGTTTAGTCGAACAAATCGACCCCAGGATATATTTTCTAATGCTAGTACTTATTCTATCGTTACGGGGACGTAAACAAACCAACACTGGTCGTCAAGCGATGGTGAGGACAAACACATATACACAGACACCACACACACACACACACACACATAGAAACACACAAACACACACATATATATATCACAAAAAGTATGCATAGAGAAAATCACATCTTTATTGTAGAATTCACCTTATATAGCCGACAATTGTTTCTATTGTATTAACATATATTGATAATAAGGCCGGTTTCCCAGTTTCCTTGGCGTATAGGTTCCCCATCTGGACGGGACGCCAGTACGTCGCAGGTGAGCTGCAAGATGCAGGAGGAAAGAATGAAAGAAAATTGTGGCGAAAGAGTCATCAGAAGTTCGCCATTACCTTCTGCCGGAGCCGCGTGGAACTTAGATGGCCCTTTGTTGACTTTACCGCAGCCCACTTTGTTACGAAAATTCGTGCCAAGTCTCTAGGCTGAGGATGATATCCTGTCTTGATATCCAGTCTTGGAGGCCATGAAAATGACCTTGAATATTGTTTACCCATTCTCCCCCGAGTATAATATCAAATATACGCGTGCTGCCGATCTTACCAGTCGGTTTCTCACTAGAGGTTCAATGGGTGTTAGATAACAGCCAGTTATGCTGCTCTGTGCAGGATTGTGTGTGTGCACGCGCGCGCACACACACACACACACACACGATTTCGTGGAAGTAGCTCTGAGGAGCGTTCTGCTTTCGAAATTCATATACAGTATTGTGTCTCACATACCAGTACCATTACAAGGTAAAAAACTCCTTTTACCTGTAATAGAAGATGCTTTGCTAAGCTGGCTTGTTTTAGAGATATAAATATAAACACGATGCTTTCTCAAGATGAACACAACTCAGTGAATTACGGAATTTATCGTGGGATTTGTCACATTGATATAAAACTGATCTCTTTCATTCTTTTGATGGTGGTGTGTAATGTCTGATGTTATTTATAATCTCCTTGCTAATCATAATCTATGGGAGACTGACGCCTTCATTTCCAGTGAGTTTGCTTTGTATATTTATAGTTTACTCAGCTCTTCTAATGCAGCTTTTTTTTTATCTATGTTATTATTATTATGGCCGGGTTCCAACTCGGGCCGCAGCAACAAAGTCTACCCACCACACTTCTTGGTCCATCATCAATGCCTCGAGGTCCTACATACATTCCAGGCCTGTGTCTGCAGTCAAGTTGTTGATGTAAGTGTGACGACATTTTCCGCATCTTACATCAGTATGAAGTGGGTTCCACAAGACTAATTCCAGCGAAGGGTAGCGCACGCAATGACCAGATAGCCGTAGCCATTTTTGCCTGATTTTGTCGCTAACTTTTGGTAGGTCTCCATAAAGGCGTTCGTTCGTCATATGTTTGCTGCCATTTCGTATTGTTTGGTCTCTAAATTATAAATATACAAAGCAACAACTCAGTGGAAATGAAAAATGATAACTAGAGAGGAGATTACAAATAACATCAGACATTAGACACTACGTTCCAAATAATGAAAGAGGTCATTTCTATGTTAGTATGGCAAACCTCACGCTAAATTCCACAATTCACGAGTTGTGTTCGTCTTGAGAAGGCATCGTGTTTATATCATATCTCTAAAACAAGTCAGCTTTGCATCTTCTATTATAGATGTTCCTTGGTATAATTTATAATTAGTTGGGTATTTGTTTCTTTTATATTTTCTACTTATCTTGCATTACAAGCCTGTTCAATATATTTTAATGATTTCGTAATAATAGGACTTGGTGAAGGCTGGTGGTCGTGGGGACTCCATCAGATCTTGTGCAATAAAAATCATTCAGCCTCGCCTTTTAAATCAGTATCTTGAGTTTGTGCTCTTTTTCTCGATATCTATCTCGGTAGTGGTTTCTCCCCTTGGTCCCTCCTCACCACACAAGACTTTCCAAAAGCCGTTACTTTTGACTGCGTTCTCTGCTTGATACTACCAGCATAAAAGCAGATGCCTGTAACCTTAGGTTCCCGCGGATTATTTAATGGAAACATTTGAAGATTCTTATTCAGATCCCTATCCACCAAATAAATTGATTACCTAGACAGCTATCGAGGGTTGATCACGCTTGTTCTCATGCTCTAGACATCTTTTAAACGTCCGAAAAGAAGTTGTTACTGTGGCTGCTATTAGTTGCTAAATATTCAAAGTACGTTACTCTGCGTAGGTACCTCTGCTGTAGCAGTATTAGTAACAGCAGTGGCAGCAGCACTGCAAAACCATTGATGAGTAGATTGTGACAGGGAATCTATTTTGTCCAGAGGGCCCACTTTTAACCTCGTCTCGTAGTCATGTTCAATTACTTTGCTTAACACTCTTTTGGAAAAGCCTGAACAACACAACATCTCATTGTTAAAAGTTTCGCTTTTGTTTCTAACCTAATCAAAAGAATCCAAACTGATTTCACGTCTAATTGTGTTAACCCTACACATGCTTCTGGGCTGTAAGAAAGAAATACAGAAGCATGTGTGTGTACGTATGTGTGTTTGTGTATGCGTACGTGTGTGTTTATATGTGTGAAAGAAAAAAGGAGGAAGATGAGGCGGAGGCGGGGGAAAAGAAGAGAGACAAAGACAGACAGAGACTCAGACAGAGACACAGACAGACGGCTTGAAGATGAAAGGAGAGAAGTATTGCCGAAGACAAATTGTTATATAACAACTTCTGGCTGTTATATTTTTCTCGTTGTTGTTGTTGTCGAAGTTTTGTTATTTGGCTCCAAGTCAGAAGTAATCGAGCAGATAGATTTATGGTCAATGACAACCCGTCTACCATTGGCCATTCGGTCTTTTTTAGGCACTGTGTATCTGAGACTGCATTACCAAATCTCCTTTTCAAAGAGAGATCAGTAGAATAAGTGCCAGACGTAAAAAAAACGGTCCATTTGTACGACTAAAATTCTTCAAAGCGTTGCCCCAGCATGGCCACAGCCCTCTAACTGAAACAAGTAGAAGACAGAAGATAGAGAGACAGATCACTTTCGTGCTGCAATGTCACGTCTGATTTATTTTCATTAATTTCCTTGCTCAATAAAATACCAGCCATATTTGTGGGTCCGAGGTAATCCTCCATCTTGACTTTACAAACTTTTTATTTTTTACATTAGAAAAACAACTAATTTTACAACTCTTACATTTTTTATCCGTCCTTTTTCTTCGTCGACTTTTTCTCCTATTTCCTACCCTGTCTCATTCTCCTCTTTTGGGTTCGTCTTCTTCTTTTTCTTCTTCTTCTTCTTCTTCTTCTTCTTCTTCTTCTTCTTCTTCTTCTTCTTCTTCTTCTTCTTCTTCTTCTTCTTTACTTCTTCTACTTCTCCTTCTTCCTCTTCTTCTTCTTACCAGAGGTACTACTACTACTACTACTACTACTACTACTACTACTACTACCACCACTACTACTACTACTACTACTACTACTACTACTACTACTACTGCTGCTGCTGCTGCTGCTACTACCACTACTACCACTACTACTGCTGCTGCTGCTACTACTACTACTACTACTACTACTACTACTACTACTACTTCTGCTGCTGCTGCTGCTTCTACTGCTGCTGTTTCTACAACTGCTGCTTCTACAGCTACTGCTGCTGCTATCGTCATTGTTGTTGTTCGTTATCTTCTTTTTCTTTTTCTTCTTCTTCTTCTTCTTCTTCTTCTTCTTATTATTATTATTATTATTATTATTATTATTATTATTATTATTATCATTATTATTATTATTATTATTATTATTATTATCATTATTATTATTATCGGTCATTCTCTCTCCAATACCTCCCCATCCTCTCAGCCAACTCGTCCCGTCCCCGTTCCCCCGCCCCCTTCAACCTCCACTTCACTTCCCCGTCTCCACGTCCATCTGTCTGAGATGCCTGTGTGTCTCTCTGATCGACGATTGTGCCCAAAAGACATCCAGCCAGACTCTAAATGAAATGATTGCTTCCCATCCGAAACGGAGTGTCCAATTGTTGTTTGTCAAAGACATCTAGCTGGAGATGCAGACAAGAGGTGGAGGAAGAGAAGGATAAACAATGCTAGATGCGAAGAGAGAAAGAGAGAGAGAGAGAGAGAGAGAGAGAGAGAGAGTGGAGGGATGGCGGAAGAGAGGGGAATCATACAGAAAAGTTTATGAATGTTTGTGTGGGTATACCTGTGCATTCATGTTGAGTACGTGTTTGTCTTGTGTGTGTGTATGTGTGTGTGTGTGCGTGTGTGTGTGTGTGTGTGTGTGCGTGTGTGTGTGCGAGCGAGCGAGAGAGAGAGAGAGTGATTGTGTGTGTGTGTATGTGTGTGTGTATGTGCTAGTGTTCGGATTTTACAGCCTTAGGTTACCGTGGTATAGACATAGTGGGTTTGTGGTGGAAACGGCGCGGAAGTGGGTATGTATGTTGATGGACGGCGGTGGGGGATATTGGTGAGAATAATGGTGATAATAGTGGTGATGGCGACTGTGGTGGTGATAATGATGGCGATGGTGTTGATGGTAGTAGTTGTGGGGTGATGGTGGTGTCGGTGATGATGGTGGAGGTGGGGTGGTTTTTGGTGATGATGCTGATAATTGTAGTAAGGGGTGTCTGTTGTTGTTGTTGGTGGTGGTGAGGATAGTGATTGTGGAGACGATGGTAGTGATGTTGGGTGTGGGGGTGGGCGCGAATTGGAGTATTTCCGAGCTAACTTATGATCAAAAGCCTTCCACCCATGACTATCTCATCATTTACTGAAACAATTCATCCAATTATTACATTAAGCATCGTGCTTACATTATGTTTAAAGTCCTTGTTGTTGCTATTGTTGCTGTTACTATTTTTGATGATGATAATGATGATGAAGATGAAAAGGAGAAGGTGGAGGAGGATGTTGATGGTGCTGACGATGATGATCATGAGGTTGAAGTGAATTGAGGGTGATCAAGATGTAGATATAGAGTGTGCTTTTATGCAGAGGTACATAAATGAATACATACATATATATGTGTATGTGTGCGTATATTATATATATATATATATATATATATGTATATATATACTCTTTACTCTTTTACTTGTTTCAGTCATTTGACTGCGGCCATGGTGGAGCACCACCTTTAGTCGAGCAAATCGACCCCAGGACTTATTCTTTGTAAGCCCAGTACTTATTCTATCGGTCTCTTTTGCCGAACCGCTAGGTAACGGGGACGTAAACACACCAGCATCGGTTGTCAAGCAATGCTAGGACAAACACAGACACGCAAACATTCACACAACACACACACACACATATATATATATACATATATACGACGGGCTTCTTTCAGTTTCCGTCTACCAAATCCACTCACAGGGCTTTGGTCGGTCCGAGGCTATAGTAGAAGACACTTGCCCAAGATGCCACGCAGTGGACTGAACCCCGAACCATGTGGCTGGTAAGCAAGCTACTTACCACACAGCCACTCCTGCACCTATATATATATATATATATATATATATATATATATATATATATATATATATATATATATATATATGTATGTATGTATGTATTTATATATACATACATATAATACATATATATACATGTATATATATACACATAACCACACACACACATCTGGTATATACAAATATGTGTGTGTGTGTCTGCATGTGTGCTTACGTGTATATATGCATGCATATATACATATGAGAGTTTGTAGGCAAGCGTGATTTTGTGTATGGCCGAGTGTGATTGTGTGTTTCTCTTTCATTCTCTCTCTCTTTTTTTCTCTCTCTCTCTTTCTCTCTCTCTCCCTCTTTCTCTCTTTCTCTCTTTCTCTCTTTCTCTTTGTAATATTCGTCTAATTAGAGTGATCACATGTCACACGTTGTTATCTGCTGATTTCATTTAATTTTTTTTGGACAGAATCATAGAAGGACGACAGTATAACATGCCATTCCGTCAATCGGAAGGCAGGCTGGACAGCTGAACATATCGACCGATCCACAATCAGAGGGAGATTGACAAACAGGCGTAGAAATAGAGTCTGACAGCCAGAGAAGCGAATGTGCGGTTCTGTATGAGGGTGTGACGGGCTTCCTGTTGACAGAAGATCCATTTGCTTGTAGACAAATGGGCGAACACATACGTAGACGTCCAGCTCCCAGTGACAATCAGGGGTTTTCACATGTGTTAATTTCGTGTGATTCTGTGGAGTTAATTCAGTTCTATATCCATCATGTAAACGCGTATTTCTCAACTGGGCGGCGTTATCCCCGGGGAGGACAGTGGGAAATTTTGTACGAGCACTGGGGAACAAAATGGATGAAGGGCAGTATATAAATATGTCAGTACCAATTTCTACTTAGTTTTTGTTTTTTATTGAAACAACTTTAAAAAATAAATAGGTTAAATGTGCGCATACGTGGCTATGTGGTAAGAAATTTGCTTCCCAACCATACGGTTCCGAGTTCAATCACACTGCATTGCACCATCGGCAAGTGTTTTGTACTAATAGCCTCAGGCTGAATAAAGCCTTGTGAGTGGATTTGTTAGACGGAAACAGAAAGAAGCCCATCACACCAATGTGTGTGCGTGTGTGTGTGTGTTTTCATGTCTCCTTGTCCCACACCTACCGACTGACAACCGGTGTTGGTGTGTTTACGTTCCAATAACACACACACACACACACACATACATATATATATATATATAAAACTTGCAAAGAAGGTCTTGGAACCACCTGATTAATGTCAATAGAAGTGACAAGAAACGATCGTAGTGGATATCTTAATTATATTTAATTTATATAAATTTTTTATGTATTGGATTAAGTCTTTCTTTGTTTGATTTGCATAATAGTGGTTTGTCTCTAATTATTATATATTATAATATATATATATATATATATATATATATATATATATATGTATATATATATGTTTGTATGAATGTGTTAGTATGTATGGTATATGTATATATGTATATATATATATATATATATATATATATATATATATATATATATATGTATATATATGTATACATAATATGTGTGCGTGTGTGTATGTATATAATTCAGAGAAAAACCTCTATATAGCAATTCAATAGTGAAAGACGTTATTCATATCTATATATATAAAACTCTAGTTGTGTGAGTGTCTGTCCCCTTCGATTTAGATTCCTAACTCCTCCCACATTTTGCGGTGCAGTTTAACCAAATTCGGGTATCTTATAGTCGTGATTCATGTCGAGCCCGTCTGACTATTAGCGCGCGTCAACGATGAGTCTACGATTTTAAAAATAATTTAACATCATTTTTTATTCCATTTTAATGCATAAAATGCATCGTGTGTCGATGGCGGCGGAGTTGGCGTCCACGCTCACAGCTGCACCTGTTTGCTTCTCCCCTTCCCTCCCTCGTGAAGCTGTGGGGAAGGGAGTGTAAAGAAATCAACGTCGTAATGCGTTGTGAAGGAAACCAGCGTTCTTTTAGAACAACGACTTCATGGCTTGAAGACACCAAAACAAAAATGGCTAAGAAAGCCCGAATTTATAAGGGAAGTAACTCTCTAAAAATGCTTATATAGTTATTTCCCTTACAAACCCGAGCAACGCCGGGCGATACTGCTAGTCATATATATAAAATAAATATACTATAAAAACCTTATTCTAAATATCAATAAAGTACATAAACAATAGTAAATAGTAGTAAAATTGACTATTTACTATTTATTGTTTATGTACTTTATTGATTTTTAGAATAAGGTTTTTATAGTATATTTATTTTTTCTATACGATGTGAATAACATATTTCACTATTGAATTGCTTAATAGAGTTTTTTCTCTAAATTATATAAATATATTATATATTGTGAAATTTGATTTAGAATTGCTAAATTGAATTTTTCCCTATAGTTTGGAATTATATTCCCTACTATTATATATATGTGGGTGTGTGTGTGTGCGCGCACGATGGGCTTCTTATATGTATGTATGTATGTATGTATGTATGTATGTATGTGTGTATGTGTGTGTGTGTGTGTGTGTGTGTGGTGTGTGTGTGTGTGTGTGTCAGTGTTAGTCCTTCTACAACAGCTTGATAACTGGTGTTGGGGTGTTTGCGTCCCCGTACTTTAGCGGTTCGGTAAAAGCAACCGATATAATAATTATCAGTCTTAACAAATAATTACTGGGATCGATTCATTCAACTAAAAGTTGCTCCGGCAAGGCCATAGTCT